>NC_057797.1:672232905-672406930 GCF_018294505.1 Triticum aestivum | reverse complement strand
AAAATATGAAAAACAAGAAGAGGGGAAGAAGAAGAAGAAGATGAAGAAGAAGAAGAAAATGAAAAGGAGGAAAAAGATGAAAAACAAGAAGAGGGGAAGAAGAAGAAAAAGACATGTTTTTATACTTTCCTATTTAGGGTTCCTCCATGTTTTGCAGTTTCTTTCTTTTCTTTAGTTGAATGTTTTTATACTGCTAGCTAGTTGCCTAGTTTGCTGACCAAAAGAAGTTAAAATAGTTATTATATGAAATTCAACTAAAGTCAACATTTCTGACGACTAGTGCTACTAATAAATTCAACTAGAGCCATCATATATGTCCACACATGCATTGTTTTTTGAATGACCATGATAACTTGGTGTAGTTGATTATCTTTTGCTCAAAATTTCTGATGTTATAATGTTGTAAGGGTACTAATTGGTCTCTTCTACTGCTTATCAGAGATGGGGGGAAGCCGCCACCGCAGACTCCACTCTGCCACACCGGAGTACGAGTTGGATGCTTTCGAGTTTTTCAGTATCATACTTGGGACTTCAGTATCATCCACGAGGCAGGTATATCAAAGAAGAGATCTCCCCTTCAACCATCTCATTATGATAACTCTATTTTTTGCTACATCACTCATTGTCCTAAACTGCAGAGGCTGCAAGACACTTTTATGAACATGCTGGGTGAAGGTTCGCCAAATAATTGTGAAGCTGCTACAGGACGGCAGCGGGTTTTGTAGGCTGTGGGACATGGAGTTGGTGATCAAGGAGGGCCACATGTACCTGTGTCGTGGCTGGGAGAAGTTCTACCGTGCCTATGACCCGTGGCAAGGGTACTTCCTTCTCTTCAGGTACGACGACGACGCCACCATGCTCATTGTGAAGGTGTTCAACAAGACTATGTGTCACATGCGCTACGCTGATGACGATGATGCCTATACGTTCTGCCTCTTCTTATTCCTCTACATTTGGCTTTGTCTCGCATCGGTTGTTAACGGTCATTGTTGCATTTGGACAGGCAATGGGAGCAGCAGCAGCGACACTAGCTAGAGCCAAATCAGCAGCGATTCTGGTTGTAGCAAAAGCAACAGCAATTCTGACTGTAGCAAAAGCAACAGCGATTCTGGCTGCAGCAAAGACAACAAGGAGGATGATCCGGACTGGAGTGGGGAAGAAGAGGAGCAGAGTGGGCATCAGACTCAGGATGACCTAGCGATGGTGGTGGCTGACCAAGGGCAAGAGATGGTGGTGGCTAACCATGGGCAAGAGATGGTGGTGGCTAAGGATGACCTAGCGATGGTCGTGCCTGTCGTGCCTGAAGATGGCCTCGCGATGGTGGTGGTGCCTGACAATGACCTCGCGCCGGTGGTGGCGCCGGCGATCCCACAGCTGGGCGACATGACCACGCCAATTGTCGTAGAAGACTACATCCCACTGCCTCCACCGCCTCACCGCTCTTGGCGCATCAGGCTGAGGAAGGAGAAGGAGAAGAACAATGAGAACTGAACTATGTCAGGTCTGTCAGATCTCCAAAATGATCTATATATACTTAGCTTTGTTTCCTCCGTAATGATAGTTAGATCTTAGTTAGCTCTAATATGCTTAGTTACCTATGTTAGCTCTAATATGCTAAGTTATCTCTACTATGCTTAGTTTCCTATAGGTTAGCTCCAAAATTACTTATGTTAGCACAAAATGACCAAGTGTACATAATAAGCTTATAGTATTCTTCTTCTTCTTCTACTTCTTCTTCTTCTCCAAAATGACATAAGTTAGCTCTAAGTTAGCTCTAATATGCTTAGTTCACTTAAAGATGGCATAATTAGCTAGGTTGGCTCCATTTTACCTAAGTTGGCTCTAATATGCTAAGTTATCTCTAATATGCTTAGTTTCCTATAGGTTAGCTCCAAAATTACTTATGTTAGCACAAAATGACCAAGTTTACATAATAAGCTTATAGTCTTCTTCTTCTTCTTCTTCTTCTTCTTCTTCTTCTTCTCCAAAATGACATAACTTAGCTCTAAGTTAGCTCTAATATGCTTAGTTTCCTATAGGTTAACTCCAAAATTACTTATGTTAGCACAAAATGACCAAGTTTACATAATAAGTATGCTTACTTCTTATAGTCTTCTTCTTCTTCTTCTAACATCTTTTTTATCATTTTGCAGATTTGATTTAATTCACGGAAGCTTGCATTGATGGAGTGCTTCTTTTCCATTTGTGCTTTTATTTTGTATCAATGAACTTGCATGGTTGGAACTTGTTATATGGATGGATGGATAACGGTGTTGGATGAATGTGAAACTTTTGTAATATGTAAGGATGGAACTATATATGTGTTGGTTATGTATGTATATATGATGAAACTTGTGTGTTGGATATGCTTGTCGTGTATATATCTATATCTGTGAATTGCTGTCAAATTAAATGAATCAAATTAAAAACAGGGCTGTACAGGCTCTTTGTTGTCAGCTAGCTAACGGCAAACACGCCACGTGGCAGCTACCTGTGATTCCTGGGACCGGCATGTTTGAGCACTTTGCCGTCAGCCAGTGGACGGCAAAGACCTTAGCCTCTTTGTCATCCGCTGGCTGACGGCAAAGCACACCGTTAACGCCTAATGTCTCTCACCCCACCTCACTGTCGTCCGCGATCTTTGTCGTCTGCTGGCCACCAACGGTGGATGACACAACCCTTTGCCATCCGCTTCCAGGAAGCGGACGACAAAGAAGGCCTTTGCTGGCACGTGTTCAGACGGACAGTTTGCCGTCTGCTGGCGGACAGCAAAGACATTTGCCGCCCACCATGGCAGACGGCAAAGAAGCCGATTCTAGTAGTGTGACACTCATATTTTCTCTATCTTCTATCGAGGTCGGGCATTGAGCCGTGCTCAATTTCACACCTTGCAATACATGCAAGAACCCCTTTTTGGACTGATCCATATTGAACTTCTTCAATATCTTGTCAAGGTATGTGCTTTGTGAAAGACCAATGAGGCGTCTCGATCTATCTTTATAGATCTTGATGCCTAATATGTAAGCAGCTTCTCCAAGGTCCTTCATTGAAAATCTCTTATTCAAGTAGGCCTTTATGCTTTCCAAAAGTTCTATATCATTTCCCATCAATAGTATGTCATCCACATATAATATGAGAAATGCTACAGAGCTCCCACTCACTTTCTTGTAAACACAGGCTTCTCCATAAGTTTGCGTAAACCCAAACGCTTTGATCATCTCATCAAAGCAAATGTTCCAACTCCGAGATGCTTGCACCAGCCCATAGATTGAGCACTGGAGCTTGCATACCTTGTCAGCATTCTTAGGGTCGACAAAACCTTCTGGCTGCATCATATACAATTCTTCCTTAAGGAAACCATTAAGGAATGCCGTTTTGACGTCCATTTGCCATATCTCATAATCATAGAATGTGGCAATTGCTAACATGATTCGGAGGGAATTCAATTTTGCTACGGGTGAGAAGGTCTCATCGTAGTCAACCCCTGAACTTGTCGATAACCCTTAGTGACAAGACGAGCCTTATAGATGGTCACATTACCATCCGCGTTAGTCTTCTTCTTAAAGATCCATTTATTTTATATGGCTTGCTGATCATCGGGCAAGTCTGTTAAAGTCCATACTTCGTTTTCATACATGGATCCTATCTCGGATTTCATGGCTTCAAGCCATTTGTTGGAATCCGGGCCCGCCATCGCTTCTTCATAGTTTGAAGGTTCACCGTTGTCTAACAACATGATTTCCTGGACAGGGTTGCCGTACCACTCTGATGCGGAACGTGTCCTCATGGACCTATGAAGTTCAGTAGCAACTTGATCCGAATTTTCATGATCATCATCATTAACTTCCTCTCTAGTCAGTGAAGGCACCACAGAAACATCTTCCCGAGCTGCGCTACTTTCCGGTTCAAGACGCAGTACCTCATCAAGTTCTACTTTCCTCCCACTTACTTCTTTTGAGAGAAACTCTTTCTCTAGAAAGGATCCATTCTTGGCAACAAAGATCTTGCCTTCGGATCTGAGGTAGAAGGTATGCCCGATAGTTTCCTTAGGGTATCCTATGAAGATGCATTTTTCTAACTTGGGTTCGAGCTTTTCAGGTTGAAGTTTCTTGAAATAAGCATCACATCCCCAAACTTTCAGAAATGACAGCTTAGGTTTATTTCCAAACCATAATTCATACGGTTTCATCTCAACGGATTTTGACGGAGCCCTATTTAAAGTGAATGTGGCAGTCTTTAAAGCATAACCCCAAAATGATAGCGGTAGATCGGTAAGAGACATCATAGATCGCACCATATCCAATAGAGTGCGATTACAATGTTCGGTCACACCATTTCGCTGAGGTGTTCCAGGCGGCGTGAGTTGTGAAACAATTCCACTTTTCCTTAAGTGTGTGCCAAACTCGTGACTCAAGTATTCTCCTCCACGATCTGATCGTAAGAACTTTATTTTCCTGTCACGTTGATTCTCTACCTCACTCTGAAATTCCTTGAACTTTTCAAAGGTCTCAGACTTGTGTTTCATTAAGTAGACATACCCATATATACTTAAGTCATCAGTGAGGGTGAGAACATAACGATAGCCACTGTGAGCCTCAATGCTCATTGGACCGCACACATCAGTATTTATGATTTACGATAAGTTGGTTGCTTGCTCCATTGTTCCGAAGAACGGAGTCTTGGTCATTTTGCCCATGAGGCATGGTTCGCACGTGTCAAATGATTCATAATCAAGAGACTCCAAAAGTCCATATGCATGGAGTTTCTTCATGCGTTTGACACCAATGTGACCAAGGCGGCAGTGCCACAAGTATGTGGAACTATCATTATCAACCTTAAGTCTTTTGGCATTCACACTATGAATATGTGTAACATCACGTTTGAGATTAAACAAAAATGAACCATTGACCAGCGGGGCATGACCATAAAACATATCTCTCATATAAATAGAACAACCATTATTCTCGGATTTAAATGAGTAGCCATCTCGCATTAAACAAGATCTAGATACAATGTTCGTGCTCAAAGCTGGTACTAAATAACAATTATTGAGGTTTAAAACTAATCCCGTAGGTAGATGTAGAGGGAGCGTGACAACGGCGATCACATCGACCTTGGAACCATTCCCGACGCGCATTGTCACCTCATCCTTTGCCGGTCTCCGCTTATTCTGCAGCTCCTATTTTGAGTTACAAATATGAGATACCACACCGGTATCAAATACCTAGGAGCTACTACCAGCGCTGTTAAGGTACACATCAATAACATGTATATCACATATATACCTTTGACATTGCCGGCCTTCTTATCTGCTAAGTACTTGGGGCAGTTCCGCTTCAAGTGACCATTTTCCTTACAATGAAAACACCGAGTCTCAGGCTTGGGTCCATTCTTTGGCTTCTTCCCGGTAACTAATTTACTGAGCGAGGCAACTCCCTTGCCGTCCTTATTGAAGTTCTTCTTACCCTTGCCTTTCTTGAAACTAGTGGTTTTATTCACCATCAACACTTGGTGTTCCTTTTTGATTTCCACCTCCGCCGATTTCAGCATTGAATATAACTCAGGAATGGACTTCTCCATCCCTTGCATATTGTAGTTCATCACAAAGCTCTTGTAGCTAGGTGGAAGCGAATGGAGGATCCTGTCAATGATTGAGTCATCTGGAAGATTAACTCCCAGCTGAGACAAGCGGTTGTGCAACCCATACATTTTGAGTATATGCTCGCTGATAGAACTGTTTTCCTCCATCTTACAACTGTAGAACTTGTCGGAGACTTCATATCTCTCGACCCGGTCATGAGCTTGGAAAACCATTTTCAGTTCTTGGAACATCTCATATGCTCCATGCTGCTAAAAATGCTTTTGGAACCCCGGTTCTAAGCTATAAATCATGCCGCACCGAACCATGGAGTAATCAACACTACGCGACTGCCAGGCGTTCATAACATCTTGAGTTGCTGGGAAAATGGGTGTGTCACCTAGCGGTGCTTCAAGGACATATGCTTTCTTGGCAGCTATGAGGATGATCCTCAAGTTACAGACCCAGTCTGTATAGTTGCTACCATCGTCTTTCAACTTGGTTTTCTCTAGGAACGCGTTGAAGTTGAGGGCAACATTAGCGTGGGCCATTTGATCTACAAGACATATTGTAAAGATTTTTACACTAAGTTCATCTAATCAAATTATTTAATGAACTCCCACTCAGACAGACATCCCTCTAGTCATCCAAGTGATGCATGATCCGAATCGACTAGACCGTGTCCGATCATCACGTGAGACGGACTAGTCATCAATGATGAACATCTCCATGTTGATCGTATCTACAATACGACTCATGTTCTACCTTTCGGTCTCTCGTGTTCCGAGGCCATGTGTGTACATGCTAGGCTCGTCAAGTCAACCTAAGTGTTTTGCATGTGTAAATCTAGCTTATACCCGTTGTATGCGAACATTAGATTCTATTACACCCGATCATCACGTGGTGCTTCGAAACAACGAACCTTCGCAACGGTGCACAGTTAGGGGGAACACTTTCTTGAAATTTTAGTGAGGGATCATCTTATTTATGTTACCGTCGTTCTAAGAAAATAAGATGTAAACATGACAAACATCACATGCAAATCATAAAGTGACATGATATGGCCAATATCATCTTGCGCCTTCGATCTCCATCTTCGAGGCGCGGCATGAACACCATCGTCACCGGCATGACACCATGATCTCCATCATCATGACCTCCATCATCGTGTCTTCATGAAGTTGTCTCGCCAACTATTACTTCTACTACTATGGCTAATGGTTAGCAATAAAGTAAAGTAATTACATGGCATTTTCATTGACACGTAGGTCATACAATAAATTAAGATAACTCCTATGGCTCCGGCCGGTTATCATATTCATCGACATGCAAGTCGTGATTCCTATTACAAGAACATGATCAATCTCATACATCACATATATCATTCATCACATCCTTTTGGCTATATCACATCACATAGCATACCCTGCAAAAACAAGTTAGACGTCCTCTAATTGTTGTTGCATGTTTTACGTGGCTGCTATGGGTTTCTAGCAAGAACATTTCTTACCTACGCAAAACCACAACGGTGATATGCCAATTGCTATTTACCCTTCATAAGGACCCTTTTCATCGAATCCGATCCGACTAAAGTGGGAGAGAAAAACACCTGCTAGCCACGCCTTATGCATCAAGTGCATGTCAGTCGGTGGAACAAATCTCACGTAAGTGTACGTATAAGGTCGGTCTGGGCCGCTTCATCCCACAATGCCGCCGAATCAAGATAAGACTAGTAACGGTAAGAAAATTGAACAAATCATTGCCCACAACTGCTTTGTGTTCTACTCGTGCATAGAATCTACGCATAGACCTAGCTCATGATGCCACTGTTGGGGATTGAAGCAATAATTCAAAAAAAATTCCTATGTGTCACCAAGATCAATCTAGGAGATGCTAGCAACGAGAGAGAGGGAGTGCATCTTCATACCTTGAAGATCGCTAAGCGGAAGCATTGCAAGAACGTGGTTGGTGGAGTCGTACACGCAGCGATTCAGATCGCGGTCGATTCTGATCTAACCGCCGAACGACGGCTCCGCGTCCAGTGTCGGTGTCAAAACCGGTGGATCTCGGGTAGGGGGTCCCAAACTATGCGTCTAAGGCTGATGGTAACAGGAGGCGGGGGACACAATGTTTACCCAGGTTCGGGCCCTCTCGATGGAGGTAATACCCTACTTCCTGCTTGATTGATCTTGATGATATGAGTATTACAAGAGTTGATCTACCACGAGATCGTAGAGGCTAAACCCTAGAAGCTAGCCTATGATTATGATTGTTGTTGTCCTACGGACTAAACCCTCCGGTTTATATAGACTCCGGAGGGGGCTAGGGTTACACAGAGTCGGTTACAGAGAAGGAGATCTACATATCCGAATCGCCAAGCTTGCCGTCCACGCAAAGGAGAGTCCCACCCGGACACGGGACGAAGTCTTCAATCTTGTATCTTCATAGTCCAACAGTCCGGCCAAAGTATATAGTCCGGCTGTCCGAGGACCCCCTAATCCAGGACTCCCTCAGTAGCCCCTGAACCAGGCTTCAATGACGATGAGTCCGGCGCGCAGATTGTCTTCGGCATTGCAAGGCGGGTTCCTTCTTCGAATACTCCATAGAAGATTTTGAACACAAGTATAATGTCTGGCTCTGCAAAACAAATTCCACATACCACCGTAGAGAGTATATTATTCCACAAATCTAATCTGCTAACAACTTTTCATAACGTGACGTCCTGTCGTGGCCCGGTCATTATGAACCAGTTTTCCCTGCCTACCACTGCATGTGTTGCGAGACGGTTTTATTGGCACGTCTTGTCGAAGAAGAGATTGTGTTCCCATTATCATGGGATTCTCATCAATACGGATATGGGTAACCCAACCATGCCATCAATCGCGGAGCTTGGGGAATAAGCGATTTTATGGGGCAAGTAGGGATGCGCACAGTTTCTACCGCCTTTATAAAGGGACAAGGATTCCTCTTTTTCACCCATGCCTTCTTCTTCCCTCGCCCATACATTCTCGTGCACTTGAGCTCCAGTGCCCAAGTTCTCATCTTCTCTGCAAACCCATTCCGAACATGTCCGGAGCGGGATGCAAGTGGATGGTCTCCTCCGTTACAGAGTAGAACATTACGAAGCTCCGGGAAGCCAGATACCTGGCCGCAGACATCACGCACCGGCTCCCAGATGCGGGGCAGATCGTCCCTACTCCAGAACCCCATGAGAGGGTTGTATTCCTCACCCACTTCGTCCGCGGACTGGGATTTCCCCTCCACCCATTTGTCCGCAGGCTCATGTTTTACTACAGGTCGGACTTCCATGATCTGGCCCCCAATTTCATCCTCAACATCTTGGCGTTTATCGTCGTGTGCGAGGCCTTCCTCCGCATCAAGCCCCAGTTCGGCCTGTGGCTGAAGACCTTCAACGTGAAGCCGAAGGTGGTGGTCGGCCAGCAAGCGGAGTGCGGAGGCGCCATGGTGGGCAAAATGCCCAACGTCACCTGGCTCGAAGGCTCCTTTGTGGATACCATGAAGGGGTGGCAATCGGGGTGGTTCTACATCACCGAGCCGCGCGACACCAACTGGGTGGCGGCCCCCCGAATTTTGATCCGGCATCCCCACGCGGCTCACCTCCTGGAAAGAGAAGGGCCTATCCTGGGGTTCATCGGGGGAGCTGACCGGACTCCAGAGTTGTGTTAAAAATATGATAAGCAAGAAAATCAAGCTTGTCAACGTGTTCTAGGTCATGCTCTTTCGTCGGATCCTTCCGTGTCAAAGACAGGCATTCAATATGTGGGAGTTCGACCCAGCCAAGCACCAGACGCCACGAGCGCTTTTCGACACGACACACAAAGCCGTCTAGAAGGTGCTGTTCAAGGCCGCCGAGGTACCTCCTCCCCTTACCGATGATCGCGGACTCAGCGCAAAGCGCCCTGCCAATCCGGTAAGATCTTTATATCTCATAGGATGTTCTTTTCCCTAGTTTAATCATGTGAGGGATCTGAGCCTCCACGCCATTTTAACAGGACTGGGAAGCGACAGCGGAGCAGATCAATTATCTGGCCCCACTGCCCGAAGATCCAGTGAAGGCTCTCTTAACGGAGATGCTGGTTCCGGTGCCCTATGAGGCACCGGAGAAGAAGGCCGCGGGGACCAGGAAAGGTCTCCGGCGCAAGGTTGTATCGGACTCGTCGTCCGAAAACACCGAGGCGCACTCCTCATACGAAAACGAGGAGGCGGAAGAGGAAAGTTCTCCCCCCCCCCAACCGGGGGGGGGGGCAAGAAAAGGAAGGCCACCCCATATGGGGAGGCCGAAGGGTCCAAGAAGGGGAGGACCCTCCTTCCGGACCACTCCACACCAACCGCTTACAGCGACGAGGAGTGGTTGCCCAGGGACAAGCCCCTGGCGAAGTCGCAAGTATCCGGATACTATAATAGTTCTGGTATGTTTCGTTTTATTGCTTCTTATCGTGTCAAACATGATCATGCAGTCCATCCAAAGCCCATATCGACGTATCCTCTTCGGATGAGTCTTTGGGCCAGTCGGTGATGAACAGCGATTCACTCCCGACAGCCACCTCCCCCGGCCCACGGACGACATCGAGGTGTTGTCTCAAAGGGCACCGGTCCAAGGGGAGATAATTCTGGAGGCGCCCCGAGGCGACATCCCAGATGCCGGGCGCATGGGGAGTAAGACTCCCATGGGTTCTAATGACAGGGGCCGCAGCAAGTTCGGCCCCCAGCCGGATACTGCGCCGGAACCTCCAGTGGTTTGGGATTCTGTCAGGCAACCCCTCGCTAAGGGGGGCGAGCCGTCTGTGTCGATGGCCTTTGTCCATCCAGAGGAATCGGACAACTTGCTGGAAGTGCTTCACGGTGCTTCCATTGACGAAGAGCACCACACCACCATGAGTGCGGTGGTCGAGAAGGTTCGGTCCGCCAGAAGCGGATTGACCGAAGACTGTGCCAGCCTCCTAACAGGCTTTGAGGTAACTAATCAAATTGTGAGAAAATATCACAGCATAGACAGTAGCCCCTGATGCTCTGTTTGGTGTTTGCAAAGAAAGGCCGAACAGAGGATCAAATAACAATCACATGAGTCTAATCATAATATGTCTATGTGAATAAGCAGGCTTCGCTGCTGGCCGCTGCCGCTCGTACTGCGGGGGTCTCCGAACTGAAGCGGGACCTTGAGCGGTCTGAGGAAGAGCTCGGCCTTAAAAAGAGGCATATCGAAGAGAAAAAAGGTAAGTAATACCCCGTCTGTATATTGATAAAGAAAAAGGTGGTTATTAGATGATATGATCATCATGAATTTTGCTAAGGACCACGACCGAAGTGGCGGCCCTGAAGAAGGCGCTGTCCGAGGCTGAAGGCAGAGCGGCCAAGGAGCGCATCGAGTGCGAGAAGCAAGAGGTCCGAGTCGGCGAGGTTCAGAAAGAGCTTCGGGATTTTGTCAAGAAATACGAGTCCTTGGAGTGTGACTCTAAGACGGAGGGGTCCGAGCTTGCAAAGGCCCTCGAGAACACACAAAATGCCAAGGCCGAAGCCCAAAAGGCCCTCCAGGAGATTCAGGCGGTCAAGAAGATAGCGGCGGGTAAGGCATTCATTATGCAAAGCAACCATGTGAAGGAGACTTTCCTTTTACTTACCTGAATTCAGAGCACTCCAAGAGCGTTCGCAGATCTACCAAGCAGCGTATCTGATGCCGCGGAGTTCTACCGGGCCGAGGAAGGGAGCTCGACGGAAAAGTTGTTCTGGTCTCAATATACTGGGACCAAACATCCGATGCCCTTGAGCGACCAGCTGAAGCAACTAGTCGAGCTTCACAAGGCGGCCGAACTAGCCATGAAGGGTCTCATAGTTTGGATGTGGCCTGGCGAGCCTCTGCCTGGCAGCTACTTCGGCCTGGTAAAGCGGCTTGTGAATGCCTGCCCACGGTTTGAATTCATAAAGTGGTCAGTCTGCATTGAAGGTGCGCGCAGGGCCTTTGCCCGTGCGAAAGTGCATTGGGCGAAGATGGATGCCGAAAAGCTGGTGAAGGAGGGGCCACCGGAGGGCAAGGAGCATCGCCACCCCCGAAAAGTATTATGACATTCCTTTGCAGAGGAATGTGCTAAGCATGTAATATTTGAATGAATGTACTCATGTGATCCTGTAATATGAAAATGAGTTCATGTGCGCTATATAACTCTTGTCGATTTAAAATATTACCTTCTGTGCGGCCGTTTATAAAATCTGAGAGTTGGCCAGTCGTCGGCTTCTGCCCCCATGTAACTAGTACTGAGGTGTTCGGGATAAATCTTAAACACTCTTTATCCAAAAAAATTGGGCCTTTAAGGAGGTGTTTAGCGCAGCGAACAAGGCAATCGGACTATACAGCTTTATCACTCTCACTTAGCCATAGAAGTCTACAATTTTAAATTTTGGCAAAGCCCCTAGTATTCGGAAGGCCGAACTTGGGGCGCTATGTACCCCTAAATCCGACAAGGCCGATTCCTCGCCCAAAGCAGAAAATATCTTTAAGGATTTGAGACCTCTCGAACAGCGACCAGCTCTCGCCGCATCATGACAGTCAGTTTTCGGCTTTCTCTACTGAGGTGCTCGTCCGGAAGAACCGGGACACAATCGCAGTAGTTCTCCCAGTGCTACCTCAGCCGATATAGCGGAACGTAAGGTACTAAAACATGGGAGCCGGGCAACCCCAACTATTGACCCAAGACATGATTCGGAGCTGATGCATATAATGTTATAAGTTCGGGGAGCTGCACTGTCGAAAGTGTTCGGACTTTTCTTGTCGTGTTATGGGGTACACTGAAGCCCCTAGTGCACTGGATGTACCAGAATGTACGGGTGCAATTTGTCGTAAATAAGCAGACAGGGAAAAAAGATGAAGAAATGCAATAATAAGCTAATTCTCTACATTGTTATTTAAATGATACGTCAAAGTGTATGTATACAAGTAGTGCAATAAGCAAAAATAGGATTATTTGACATGTCCTATCCAAGGGCAGGCTGCGTGTGGGTATGTAAACCAGGTATAGCGATCGTTAGCAGAGAGCACATGGGGATTCCCTTGTACGTCAAAGCTTCTTGCTCTCTTGGTGTCTCCTTCCCGTGATGGGTCCGATAATCAGGGTATCGGAGAGGGCCTTCAGAGAATAGGGTCCTGAAAGGAAGAAAATGGTAAAGATATACGTGTCCTGAGGCGGTTGAGCCGCATTATGGGCCGTGCCATAGCCGTGCCTCCACCTATGCCCATGGTATTTTGAGTGCGTAATTATGTATGCACAGCGCAAATTTTGCCGCTTGACTGGACTAGGACGGAGGCTGAATTGCTAGGCGAGCTCTAAACGTGCCGGGCGATCCTGTTGCAGGGTACTCCGGACTCGCTTGAAGGTGTCCGGGGGCTTTATCGCCGAATTGGCGGTTTGCCTTAGAAGGCTGCTTTGTACTTCTGCCGCGAGGGCCGCAGTGTGCTCCTCCGTACGGAGCGAGCGTTCTGTGTTTCCATTAACGGTTATAACCCTGCGAGGTCCTGGCATTTTGAGATCGACGTATGCATAATGCGGTTCCACATTGAATCTGGCGAATGCGGTTTGTCCAAGCAGTGCGTGATAGCCACTGCGGAAGGGGACGATATCGAAGATCAACTCCTCGCTTTGGAAGTTGTCCGGAGATCCGAAAACCACTTCTAGTGTGATTGAGCCCGTGAAACAGGCCTCTACACCTGGTATGACACCTTTAAAGGTGGTTTTTGTGGGTTTGATCCTCGAGGGGTCGATACCCATTTTGTGCACTGTATCCTGATAGAGTAGATTCAGGCTGCTACCACCGTCCATAAGGACTCGAGGGAGGTGAAATCTATCAATGATGGGTTCAAGGACCAATGCGGTAGAACCGCCATGACGGATACTGGTAGGGTGGTCCCTGCGATTGAAAGTGATCGGACAAGAAGACCATGGGTTGAACTTTGGGGCGACTGGCTCCATCGCATAGATGTCCCTTAGTGCACCCTTCCGTTCCCGCTTGGGAATATGGGTTGCGTATATCATGTTCACCGTTTTCACTTGGGGAGGAAATTTCTTCTGTCCTCCTGTGTTCGGCGGCCGGGGTTCCTCCTCGTCATCACTATGCAGCCCTTCTCCCTTGTTTTCGGCATTCAACTTGCCGGCCTGTTTGAAAACCCAACATTCTCTGTTGCTGTGGTTGGCTGGTTTATCGGGGGTGCCGCGAATTTGACACGAGCGATCGAGTATGCGGTCCAAACTGGACGGGCCCGGATTGCTTCTTTTGAACGGCTTTTTCCGCTGACCGGGTTTAGAGCCACTAAATCCGGCATTGACTGCCATGTCTTCGGTGTTGTCGCCGTTGTTGTGGCGCTTGTGTCTGTTGCGACGTGGCTTGCTGTTGCTATCTCTGGCGTCTGAATTGCCAGGATTTCTTGATGTATTGTTGCTGCGAGCCAGCCAGCTGTCCTCGCTCGCACAAAAGCGGGTCATGAGTGTCGTGAGGGCTGCCATGGACTTCGGCTTCTGTTGGCCGAGGTGTCGGGCGAGCCACTCGTCGCGGATGTTATGCTTAAATGCCGCTAAGGCCTCGGTATCCGGATAGTCGACAATTTGGTTCTTTTTAGTTAGGAACCGAGTCTAGAATTTCCTGGCTGACTCCCCGGGCTATTGGGTTATGTGACTCAAGTCATCGGCATCCTGTGGTCGCACATAAGTGCCCTAGAAGTTGTCAAGGAATGCGACTTCCAAATTCTCCCAACTGCCAATGGAGTTTGCCGGTAGGCTATTCAGCCAATGCCGAGCCGGCCCTTTTAATTTTAGTGGGAGGTACTTGATGGCATGTAGATCGTCACCGCGGGGCATGTGGATGTGGAGGAGGAAATCTTCAATCCATACCGCGGGGTCTGTTGTACCATTATATGATTCAATGTTCACAGGTTTAAACCCTTCTGGGAATTCGTGATCCATTACTTCGTCGGTGAAGCACAGGGGGTGTGCGGCGCCTCTGTGTCGGGCTATATCACGACGCAGTTCATACGAGTCTTGTCTGCTGTATTCGGCCCGGCCGGATTTGCTTTTAGTATATCTGGCGTGGCGGTCATTGTCACATGTTGGGGCGCACCCCCGTGATCCGTAGATCAATCTTGTATGTCCTGCTTTGTTTTCCAATACATCTCGCAGGTCCTGCGTGTAGCCCCGGGCCCTGGTGTTTTTGTTTGACTGGCGACGAGGTGCGGGCTGGACTTTGGGCTTATATGCCGCTTTGTCTCGGCCACGAGGTGGCCGGTCAGCCACATCATACGCTGGTAGTGTAGGCTTTAATGCTTCCTCCTCGAGTTGGGGTAGCAACCTGCGCTTTGGGTAACTTTTGGTTGGGCGCTCGGGTTCGTATTCCTTGGCTGCCAGGACCTCGGTCCATCTATCCGCTAGCAGATCTTGATCAGCTTGAAGCTGCTGCTGCTTTTTCTTCAGGCTTTTTGTTGTGGCTGTAAGCCGGCGCTTGAAGCGCTCCTGTTTGATGGGATCCTCAGGCACGATGAATTCTTCGTCGTCGAGGCTCACCTCGTCTTCGGAGAGGGGCATGTAATTGTCATCCTCTAATTCTCCGTCTGTCGCCTGTTCCTTAAGGCTAGCTTGACCATCCTCCCGCTTGAAGCCTGGCTGGAGGGTATTGTCTTCGTCTTTGGCACTATCCGCAGCGTTATTGTCTCCTGTGCCGGTATCGCTGCTTTTGCTATGGCGGGGCTTAGAGCGGCACCGATGATGCCGGTGCTTAGATTGCTTGTCGGGGGGATTATCCTCCGTTGCCTTATCGCCATTGCTTTCTTTGGGGGTGTCCACCATATATATATATATATATATATATATATATATATATATATATATATATATATATATATATATATCATATGATGAGGTGGCTGTCCAGCGCCCTGTGGGCGGTGGTTCCTGTTCTTCTCCTGCATCGTCGTCCATACCGTCGATGTCTTCAGAGCCGAAATCAAGCATGTCGGTTAAGTCGTCGACAGTGGCTATTAAGTGGGTGTTGGGTGGGGAATGAATTTCTTCGTCGTCCGCTTCCCACTCAAGCCGGACATAGTTCGGCCAAGGGTCTCCTGACAAGGAGAGAGACCTCAATAAATCTAGCACATCGCCCAAGGGCGAGTGCTGAAAAATATCCTCGGAGGTAAACTCCATGATCGGTGCCCAATGAAATTGGATAGGCATGGACGCAGGCGGTTTGGAGCCTTTCGCCGGGGACGAATCCAAGGGTCCGGTAATACAGGTCTCATAGGAGGTTAAGTCAGTATTTGGCTCTATCACCGCTGAGTGTGCGGCCTCCATGGCGGGGTCCATCCACCCGTCCTCGGACGGCATGATCTGCTCCGGATTGAGGGCCGGAGTAGCCACAGGTGTGATCTCCTGAACACCGTCCGACGGTAGAGCTAAGTCATGCTCGTCGTGACTGTGCGGCACACTTGACATGGGCTCGAATCCGTCGAAGATCAAGTCTCCGCGGATGTCGGCAGTATAGTTCAAGCTTCCAAACCAGACCGGATGGCCAGGGGCGTAGCTCTCGATCTTCTCCAGATGGCCAAGCGAGTTGGCCGCAGTATGAAGCTACCGAATACGAAGATCTGTCCAGGGAGAAAAACATCACCCTGGATCGCATTGTTGTCGATGATCGAAGGAGCCATCAAGCCTTTATTGTGATGGCATAGTGGAACTCCCAATGAAAGTACCAATGTCGGTGTCAAAACCGTCGGATCTCAGGTAGGGGGTCCCGAACTATGTGTCTAAGGCTGATGGTAATAGGAGGAGGGGGACACAATGTTTACCCAGGTTCGGGCCCTCTCGACGGAGATAATACCCTACTTCCTACTTGATTGATCTTGATGATGTGAGTATTACAAGAGTTGATCTACCATGAGATCGTAGAGGCTAAACCCTAGAAGCTAGCCTATGATTATGATTGTTGTTGTCCTACGGACTAAACCCTTCGGTTTATATAGACACCGAAGGGGGCTAGGGTTACACAGAGTCGGTTACAGAGACGGAGATCTACATATCTGAATCCAAGACTCCCTCATCCAGCCCGGGGACGTCTCCTCCTTGATCCAGCAAGGGGAGAGGAGAAGTTGAGGGAGAACTCCAGCAGCACGATGACGTGGTGGTGATGGAGCTCGTGGTTCTCCGGCAGGGCTTCGCCAAGCGCTACGGAGGAGGAGGAGGTATAGGAGAGGGGAAGGGCTGCGCCAGGGGAAGGGTGTGGCAGCCCTCCCACCCCCCACTATTTATAGGGGAAGGGGAGAGGGCCCCCCCCCAGATCCCATCTACAAGGGGGGCGGCGGCCAAGGGGAGGCAACTTGCCCCCCAAGCATGTGGGAGGCGCCCCCACCCCTAGGGTTTCCAACCCTAGGTGCCTTGGGCCCCTTGGGGGGCGCACCAGCCCACAAGGGGCTGGTTCCCTCCCTAGTTCAGCCCACTAGGCCCACCGGGGCAGGTGGCCCCACCCGGTGGACCCCGGACACCTTCTAGTGGTCCCGGTACAATACCGGTAACCCTTGAAACCATTCCGGCGACTGAAACTCTACTTCCCATACATAAATCCTCACCTCCGAACAATTCCGGAACTCCTCGTGACATCCGGGATCTCATCCAGGACTCCGAACAACCTTTGGCAACCACATACTATTTCCAATAACAACTCTAGCGTCACCGAAACTTAAGTGTGTAGACCCTACAGGTTCGGCAACCATGCAAACATGACCGAGACATCTCTTCGGCCAATAGCCAACAGCGGGATCTAGATACCCATGTTGGCTCCCACATGTTTCCACGATGATCTCATCAGATGAACCACGATGTCGGGGATTCAATCAATCCCGTATACAATTCCCTTTGTCTATTGGCATGTTACTTGCCTGAGATTCGATCGTCGGTATCTCTATACCTCAGTCAATCTCGTTACCGGCAAGTCTCTTTACTCATTCCATAACACATGATCCCGTGGCTAACTCCTTAGTCACATTGAGCTCGTTATGATGATGCATTATCGAGTGGGCCTAGAGATACCTCTCCATCATACGGAGTGACAAACCCCAGTCTCGATTCGTGCCAACCCAACAGATACTTTTGGAGATACCTGTAGTGCACCTTTATAGTGACCCAGTTACGTTGTGACGTCTGGTACACCTAAAGCATTCCTACGATATCCGGGAGTTGCACAATCTCATGGTCTAAGGAAATGATACTTGACATTAGAAAAGCTTTAGCAGACGAACTACACAATCTTGTGCTACGCTTAGGATTGGGTCTTGTCCATCACATCATTCTCCTAATGATGTGATCCCATTATCAATGACATCCAATGTCCATGGTGAGGAAACCATGACCATCTATTGATCAACGAGCTAGTCAACTAGAGGCATACTAGGGAAATATTACAATCTTTGTATTCACACATGTATTATGGTTTCTAGTTAATACAATTATAGCATGAACAATAGACAATTACCATGAAAATGGAAATATATAATAATAACCACTTTATTATTTCCTCTAGGGCATATTTCCAACATAGCGTGGGGTGAATATTCTCGTGTGTGCTTGTTAATTTGCTTTATCACTAAGTAGTTTTTATTTTCTGTTCTAAGTTGTTCTCTATCTCTAGTTATGGATATGGAACACGAAACACCAAAAAATTTAGTTGTACTTGCTACTCATGGATATGGGGAACCTCCTAAAACCCTTGATGCTCATTATGTGAAAGATATTATGCACTACTTTGATAATCTTGAGAAAACCCCATTCAACTATATAATGAGAGTAACATTGGATCAACATGAATACTTTAGGGAATATCACTTGAGTCATAATGGGAAATTGTTTTGGGATCAAATTCATATGTTGCATTGGTATGCTCGAGAGCTATGCTTGAGATATGATTATACTTGTTGCTCTAGGATGAAGGCTCAACGCCTTCCCTTTTCATGTGAATTTAATGATAATGAAACCTTAGCTTCTTACACTAATGGTATACATGATTACTATGATGTGGAACGAATAGAACAATTTGTTGCTTTTAAGGGTGCTTACGAAACTGAATCTTTGTTTGAAAAGTTTGAAGATTTTGATGATTCAGTTTATAGACCTGAAAATTTTGCTATCCTTAAATATTGTTATGATAATTATAAATTCAATTCCGATATTGATGCATTTATTGAGAAAGTCTCTGCTGTCCAAGAAGAGACTAATATTTTGCAGGAGTCTATGGAAGAAGGAATTGACGAAACTATGAGCTCATTGGATGAAAAAGATGATGAAGAGAGTGAAGAACAAAAGGAGGAAGAGCGGATTAGCTACCCATGCCCACCTTCTAATGAGAGTAACTCTTCAACTCATACATTGTTTAATTTCCCTTCATTGTTACTGAAGGATGAATGCTATGATAATTGTTATGATCCCGTTGATTCTTTAAAAATATCCCGTTTTGATGAACTTGATGCTTGCTATGCTTGTGACCATGATGCCAATATGAATTATTCTCATGGAGATGAACTTGCTATAGTTCCTTATGTTAAGAATAAAATTGTTGCTATTGCACCCACACATGATAGTACTATTATCTTTTTGAATTCTCCAAACTACACTATATCGGAGAAGTTGGCACTTATTAAGGATTACATTGATGGGTTGCCTTTTACCCTTGCACATGATGATTTTGATGAATATAATATGCATGTGCTTGCTACTCCTACTTGCAATTATTATGAGAGAGGAACTATATCTCCACCTCTCTAATTTTCCAACACGATAAAATTGCAAGAAACTGCTTATGCTATGTATTGGCTTTTACTTGATGTGCATGAATTGTTCTTTTATGACATGCTAATGCATATGAAGACAGTTAGACTTTGTCATTGCTTGATATATGTTTTTTTGATGAATACGCTTAGCAGCGTATCATTTCATTGATAGGAGGGTAGAGAGTTGCGAGTACAGAGAAGAACAAGGTGCAACCTCACAGACGTGCACGAGTCAGCATCAGTGAGGGTGCAAGTGAGCAGGGGGGATGCTCAGCCCTCATACATACAGATTAGGTTATAGGAACAATGCTAGCAAGTCCCGTGGCGCCCGCCTTGGCCCAGAGCCGGGCATCCTCATTGATGTCCTTGGTCAGGTCTCCCGTGGAGGGGTGTAGGCCATCGAAGATAGCCGCGTTGCCATGCTTCCAGATGGCCCAATCAGAAAGCGTGATGATGGAGTTGAGTCCCTTTCTTAAGCAGTGAGGGGAAGCTGCGGCGGTGTCGGACCACCAGGCGAAGAAGCTTGTGGAGCCGTCCAACGGTGGGGTGACAAGGCGGCACTAGGAGAGAATTTGGTGCCTAATAATGCGGGAGAACACGCACCCCACGAGAAGGTGATCGATGGACTCGTCTTCCTGGTCGCAGAGGATGCAGGCGGGATCATTGGCTAGGCCATGTCGCACGCGCCGTTCGGCGGTCCAACATCCGTCGAGGTAGGCCAGCCATAGGAACACTTTGTTGTTGAGGGGAGCCTAGCTTCTCCATAGAAGTTTCTAGCATGGGGGGGGAGTAGAACCGTGGAACAGGGCACCGTAACAGGAACTGGCAGAGTAAAGGCCATTGGCCGTCCACTTCGAAATGCTGCAGTCGGGCTGATTGGTGAGGGAGATTTGTTGTAACTTCCGCCATAAGTAAACGTATTCGACGACCGCTAGGGGGCCCAGGGGGGCGTTGAAGGAAATATGCCCTGTATGCAATAATAAAGTTGTTATTTATATTTCCTTATGTCATGATAAATGTTTATTATTCATGCTAGAATTTTATTAACCGGAAACTTAGTACATGTGTGAATATATAGACAAACAGAGTGTCACTAGTTTGCCTCTACTTGACTAGCTCGTTGAATCAATGATGGTTATGTTTCCAAACCATAGACATGAGTTGTCATTTGATTAACGGGATCACATCATTAGAGAATGATTTGTTTGACTTGACCCATCTGTTAGCTTAGCACGATGATCATTTAGTTTGTTGTCATTGCTTTCTCCATAACTATACATGTTCCTATGATTATGAAATCATGCAACTTCCAAATTCCGGAGGAACACTTTGTGTGCTACCAAACATCACAACGGAACTGGGTGATTATAAAGGTGCTCTACACGTGTCTCCGATGGTGTTTGTTGAGTTGGCATGGATCAAGATTTGGATTTGTCACTCCGATTGTCGGAGAGGTATCTCTAGGCCCTCTCAGTAATGTACATCACGATAAGCCTTGCAAGCAATGTAACTAATGAGTTAGTTGCGGGATGTAGCATTACGGAACGAGTAAAGAGACTTGCCGGTAACGAGATTGAACTAGGTATTGAGATACCGACGATCTAATCTTGGGCAAGTAACATACCGATGACAAAGGGAACAATGTATGTTGTTATGCGGTTTGACCGATAAATATCATTGTAGAATATGTAGGAACCAATATGAGCATCCAGATTCCGCTATTGGTTACTGACTGGAGACGTGTCTCGGTCATGTATACATAGTTCTCGAACCCGTAGAGTCCGCACGGTTAAAGTTCTTTGACGATCGGTATTATGAGTTTTTGTGTTTTGATGTACCGAAGGTAGTTCGGAGTCTCGGATATGATCATGGACATGACGAGGAGTCTCGAAATGGTCAATACGTAAAGATCGATATATTGGACGACTATGTTCGGACACCGGAAGTGTTTCGGGAGGTCTCGGACATATACCGGAGTACCGGGGGGTTACCGGAACCTCCCGGGGAGTATATTGGGCCTAATGGGCCTTAGTGGGAGAAGAGGAGGGGCGGCCAGGGCAGCCGCGTGCCCCCTCCCCCTCTAGTCCGAATTGGACAAGGAGGGGGGCGTCGCCCCCCTTTCCTTCTCTCCTTCTCTCCCTTCCTTCTCCTCTCCTACTCCTACTTGGAAAGGGGGAGTCCTACTCCTGGTGGGAGTAGGACTCCTCATGGGGTGCGCCATAGGAGGCTGGCCCCTCCTCCTCCTCCAATCCTTTATATACGGGGCGGGGGGCACCCCTTGGACATACAACAATTGATCACTGATCTCTTAGACATGTGCGGTGGCCCCCTCCACCATAATCCACCTCGGTCATATCGTAGCGGTGCTTAGGCGAAGCCTTGCGTCGGTAGATTCATCAACACCGTCACCACGCCGTCGTGCTGATGAAGCTCTTCCCGAAGCTTTACTGGATCGTGAGTTCGCGGGATGTCACCGAGCTGAACGTGTGCTGAACGCGGAGGTGTCGTACGTTCGGTACTGAGGATCGGTTGATCGAGAAGACGTACGACTACATCAACTGCGTTGTCATAACGCTTCCGCTTACAGTCTACGAGGGTACATAGAAGGAACTCTCCCCTCTCATTGCTATGCATCACCATGATCTTGGGTGTGTGTAGGATTTTTTTTGAAATTACTACGTTCCCCAATAGTGTCATCCGAGCTAGGTTTATGCGTAGATGTTATATGCACGAGTAGAACACAAGTGAGTTGTGGTTGATACAAGTCATACTTCTTACTAGCATGTCATACTTTGGTTCGGCGGTATTGTTGGATGAAGCGGCCCGGACCGACATTACGCATATGCTTACACGAGACTGGTTCTACCGATGTGCTTTGCACACAGGTGGCTGGCGGGTGTCAGTTTCTCCAACTTTACTTGAACCGAGTGTGACTATGCCCGGTCCTTGTTGAAGGTTAAAACAACACTAACTTGATGAACTATCGTTATGGTTTTGATGTGTAGGTAAGAACGGTTCTTGCTCAGCCCGTAGCAGCCACGTAAAACTTGCAACAACAAAGTAGAGGACGTCTAGCTTGTTTTTGCAGGGCATGTTGTGATGTGATATGGTCAAGGCATGATGCTATATTTTATTGTATGAGATGATCATGTTTTGTAACGGAGTTATCGGCAACTGGCAGGAGCCATATGGTTGTCGCTTTATTGTATGAAATGCAATCGCCATGTAATTGCTTTACTTTATCACTAAGCGATAGTGATAGTCGTAGAATCAATAGTTGGCGAGACGGCAACGATGCTACGATGGAGATCAAGGTGTCGCGCCGGTGACGATGGTGATCATGACGGTGCTTTGGAGATGGAGATCAAAGGCACAAGATGATGATTGCATGTGATGTTTATCCTTTATGCATCTTATTCTGCTTTGATTGATGATAGCATTATAAGATGATCTCTCACTAAAAATTTCAAGGCACAAGTGTTCTCCCTGAGTATGCACCGTTGCAAAAGTTCGTCGTGCTGAGACATGATACGTCTCCAACGTATCTATAATTTTTGATTGTTCCATGCTATTATATTATCAACCTTGGATGTTTTATATGCATTTATATGCTATTTTATATGATTTTTGGGACTAACCTATTAACCTAGAGCCTAGTGCCAGTTTCTGCTTTTTTACTTGTTTTAGAGTATCGCAGAAAAGGAAAATCAAATGGAGTCCAATTGACCTGAACCTTCACGGAACTTATTTTTGGAAGGAAAGCAACCCGGGAGACTTGGAGTCCACGTAAGGGAAGCAACAAGGAAGGCACGAGGCAGGGGACGCGCCCACCCCCCTGGGCGCGCCCTCCTCCCTTGTGGGCCCCTCGTGGCTCCCCTAACATACTTCTTCAGCCTATATATATCTCCATATACCCTAAAATGATCGAGGAGCACAATAGATCGGGAGTTCCGCTGCCAGAAGCCTCCGTAGCCACTGAAAAGCCAATCTAGACCCGTTCTGGCACCCTGCCGGAGGGGGAATCCTTCTCCGGTGGCCATCTTCATCATCCCGGTGCTCTCCATGACGAGGAGGGAGTAGTTCACCCTCGGGGATGAGGGTATGTACCAGTAGCTATGTGTTTGATCTCTCTCTCTCGTGTTCTTGAGGTGATACGATCTTGATGTATCGCAAGCTTTGCTATTATAGTTGGATCTTATGATGTTTCTCCCCCTCTAGCTACCCTCTTGTAATGGATTGAGTTTTCCCTTTGAAGTTATCTTATCGGATTGAGTCTTTAAGGATTTGAGAACACTTGATGTATGTCTTGTGTGGGATACCCATGGTGACAATGGGGTATTCTATTGATCCACTTGATGTATGTTTTGGTGATCAACTTGTGGGTTCCATCCATGAACCTATGCATAGGGGTTGGCACACATTTTTGCCTTGACTCTCCGGTAGAATCTTTGGGGCACTCTTTGAAGTACTTTGTGCTGGTTTGAATAGATGAATCTGAGATTGTGTGATGCATATCGTATAATCATACCCACGGATACTTGAGGTGACATTGGAGTATCTAGGTGACATTAGGGTTTTGGTTGATTTGTGTCTTAAGGTGTTATTCTAGTACGAACTCTATGATAGGTTGAATGGAAAGAATAGGTTCATGTTATTTTACTACAGACTCTTGAATAGATCGATCAGAAAGGATAACTTTGAGGTGGTTTCATACCCTACCATAATATCTTCATTTGTTCTCTGCTATTAGTGACTTTGGAGTGACTCTTTGTTGCATGTTGAGGGATAGTTATGTGATCCAATTATGTTATTATTGTTGGGAGGACTTGCACTAGTGAAAATATGAACCCTAGGCCTTGTTTCAACGCATTGCAATACCATTTTAGCTCACTCTTATCGTTAGTTACCTTGCTGTTTTTATAATTTCAGATTACAAAAACCTATATCTACTATCCATATACTACTTGTATCACCATCTCTTCGCCGAACTAGTGCACCTATACAATTTACCATTGTATTGGGTGTGTTGGGGACACAAGAGACTCTTTGTTATTTGGTTGCATGGTTGCTTGAGAGAGACCATCTTCATCCTACGCCTCCTACGGATTGATAAACCTTAGGTCATCCACTTGAGGGAAATTTGCTACTGTCCTACAAACCTCTGCACTTGGAGGCCCAACAACGTCTACAAGAAGAAGGTTGTGTAGTAGACATCAAGCTCTTTTCTGGCGCCGTTTCCAGGGAGGTTAGCGCTTGAAGGTATATCTTTAGATCTTGCAATCGAGTCTTTTAGTTTCTTGTTTTGTCACTAGTTTAGTTTATAAAATAAAACTACAAAAAAATATGGAATTGAGTTTGCCTCATATGCTTCATCTTTTTAATATCTTCCGTGAGTATGATGGAAAGGAAAATTGTGCCAAAGTGTTAGAAGAAGAATGCATTAAAATGTTTGGCACTAAATCTTTGGATGATGAGAATGATTGCAATGTTGTTAGTATGAACTCCTTGAATATCCCTAGTACTAATGATGATTGCACTAGTTATGATGAAAATGCCTCCTATAAACATGTCAATTTTTGTGGAGTACATTGGGTTTGTAAGTACACACCAAATAGGGAAGATAGATATTGCATGAGGCATAAGTACTTAGAAACTAAATTGTTTCAAGAAAGTCTAGATGATTGTGCTGAAAATTTAAATTTTCTTTGCTGTACTTGTGGACTTTGCATTGAAAGTGGTCATTTAGCTATCCGATGCAAATTGTTTCATGATCTAATCGTGTCCAAAAATTGTGATGAGTTGATTTCCCTTGCACATTATAATGAACTTAGCTTGCTTATGGGTTGCAAAGAAATGAAACATATAATTGTGCATCTTCTAGAATTTGCCCGTTATAAACTTCTTGGTTTTGATCTACAGGAAATTTATATGTATTGTGCGGTGAATTGTATTGAAAATCCTTATATTGCTAACTACATAAAGAAAAGAAAACAACAGAAGATGAAGAGAATACTAATGAAAGGGACGAGACTTCCCAATACCCTCCTATTATTTCTTATGATGAATCAGGTAACGAGGAAGAGCCTCCTATTCAACCAATTTCATTAATAAGGATCTCCAAAAAGAGGATTGAACCCACACATGATGTGGTGAAGAAGAAGAAGAAAAGAAAAAGGAAGAGAGGTAAAAAGATATCTCTCCCAAATAATGCTGCTCCTATTACTATTGTGCCTCATGAAAATATAATTGTGGAAGATAATGATACTTCTTATGATCTTGTAAATCTTTTTGGCACTTTCTTGGAAGAATATGATAATTGCTATACTATTGGTGCTATCCATATTATTAATGATGGGAGTGATTATGGTTATGATATGAAAAGGCCCAAGCTTGGGGATGCTATGTTTGATGAAGATGATGTTTTTGAGAATATATTTGCTGCAATTAATGTTTGTCCCAAGCTTGAACTACAAAAAAAGACACATCCATGACATTTTGGGCCAAATGATTTTTTTTGTCATACATATGACACTTCTATGACGATAATTGTGACAAAACCCGGTATCATCATAGATGTGGTGGGCTCCTACTTCTATGACAAAAAATCATGACAGAAAATGGGCTTTTCGTCCTGGGCGGGCCGGAGACGCAGCTGCATGACATTCTTTGGGCCGTCCATGACAGAAAAAACCGTGGTAGAAGCGAGGGGGAGGAAAATTTCGGGGAGTTCCCAGTTACGGTGGGAGGTCGGGGGTCGAGCGATGCGCGCTTCTCTCGTACATGTACGCGCGTGTGTGCGAGGCATTGGCTCTAACTGAACCCGAGCGAGGCATTGGGCTCTAACTGAACCCGAGCGATTGCACTGCAGGCTACGCGTTACTGAACCCGAGCGATGTATCGATGGCTGTTAACTGAACCTGATCGAGCGATTCCTTCGCTACTGCTGCTAACTGAAGCTGATTGATTGGATGAACAGTGAGCGTTGCGGGGGGGTGGATGAACAGTGAGCGGTGGCATTGCCTCTAGATGAATAGGACCCCGTCATGTGGTGGAGGGCTGGATGAACAGTAGACAGTGGAGGGGTGCCCGTGGAGGGGTGGATGAACAGGACCCCGTGGTGTGGAGGGCTGGATGAGCAGTAGACGGTGGAGGGGTACCCGTGGAGGGGTGGTTGAACAGGACCCCATGGTGTGGAGGGCTGGATGAACAGTAGACGGTGGAGGGGTGCCTGTGGAGGGGTGGTTGAACAGGACCTCGTGGTGTGGAGGGCTGGATGAACAGTAGACGGTGGAGGGGTGGTTGAACAGTAGCCGGTGGAGTAGCACGCGGTGGAGGCTGGATGAACAGGAGCCCGTGGAGGCTGGATGAACAAGAGCCCGTGGAGGCTGGATGAACAGGAGCCCGTGGATGAACAGTCGCAGGTGGAGGCTGGAGGAGGTCGACGGTGGATGAACAGTAGCTCGTGAAGGCTGGAGGTGGTCGACGGTGGAGATGAACAGTATCCCGTGGAGTCCCATTTTGCGGTACGCCACACCCCTCCTGATGAACAGGACCCCCGTTTAGACCGTAGCGCTCCAACACAAGTCCATTTCGTCTGTTTTGTGGTACGCCACACCCCTCCTGATCAACAGGACCCCCGTTTCGACTGTAGGAGGTCCGTTTCCTCCATTTTGCGGTACGCCAGACCCCTCTTGATGAACAGGATCCCGTTTCGAATGTGGCCGATCGAACATGTTGAAGATATAACCACTGAGGGTAAACCGCCCAGGAGGGGCCGGTTCACCTTCAGTTATACTGAAGCCCAAGGAAACCCAAAAGATGGCGCTTTACGGATGAAGCTTAGAGGCCCAGAGCCCACAGGCGGTTTAGGGCCCATGATAGTAAACCGCCATGATTGTATAAACTTGCATTGTAAGATAAGAAAGAAGAGACCGAGGCGGACACTTGTATGAGCCAGCCTCGGGACTCCGTAGACCGGCCGGGATCCTCCCTGAATATATAATGGGGTGACCCGGCGGCGGTTCAGAAACAAGAAACAACAGCTCCAAGCCAGACAAAGCGGATTCGCTCCCTGGTCTTCAAAACCCCAGCAATACCAATCACAACTAGACGTAGGCTTTTACCTTCATCGAAGGGGCCAAACTAGTATAAACTCTCGTGTCCCTTTGTCCGGTTTAACCCCTTCAAGCTAACCCATAGTGATGCCTCCACGACTAAGTCCTTCCATGAGGACATCTGCCGTGACAATTCCACGACAGTTGGCGCCCACCGTGGGGCTATCGCACGATGGTTTTGAGTTCTTGAAGGGTAACTTCGATGGACTGAGGGGATACGCTGTGGGCCGGATGACGAAGAGTCGCTGCGGCAAGCTCTACATCGACAATGCAGGATGGGGCCCCAAGGCTAATTCAATCGAATACGGGTACCGGGTCCCCTTTGGTGGGATTCACGTTTTCATCGGCAAGATCGGCGAACCGGCCCCTGAGCCGGACACCTGCACTGACATCATCGAGATGGCTCGGCGTGCAAGTTCTTCACCGGTTCAGCCTGAGGCCAGGCATGTTTTCGTGGGTGTCGTCCACGGTTCGGGTTATGAGGAGGAACCGACCTCCGATGGAGAAACCGTAATCTGTAGTGATGACGAGTCTTCCGGAGAAACCGAATCGCTTTACTAGTTGTACGACAGCCGGATTGAGGGAGGATCCGAGGGCAACAGTATTCCGGATTCCCTCGGTCTGCCAAACCGGGCCGCTGTCTTCATAGCCGGCACACGACTAGTGCCTCATTCATCTACCGCCGCAGCGGTACTCTCCGGTTCAACAACGGCCACTCCGGCAGGTACAGGAAGCTCGGCGCCGCCTCCGGCCCAAGTCTTGTCTGATTTGTTCGACGCTCTAGCGGCACTGATGTCCGCGGAGGTAGACGCAGCAGCCAGGGATCAGCACGATGCGGAGATTCTAAAGGTGAAAGATCAGATAGCCCAGGCTAAAGCGGACCTGCAAAGAACGCCAGGATGGCCACAGAGCGGGCCGAGTTGGAAGCACAGGCTTACCGGATTAGACTAGATGAGAATGCTTCAGAAGAGGTCATGATAAGAAGGTACTGATCACGTCTCCCGTCTGTTTATGAGCCGCAAAATCTTTTCAACACGCCAGGTGCAGGAGCTGGTAACCAACCCACACCAAACCGAGCGGGGGCACCAGAAGCAGGAGCGCTGGTTCAGCCACGCGCAACAAACCTGCCTCGCCAGAACAACGTTGTATCATCGACGCCGCCTGGGCATTATTCCAACCCGTTGGATAATATTGTGGCTGTCGCTTCACGCCTGGCGGCTCTCCCAACCGACGGCGAATCAGCAGTTGAAGTGGAAGCGCGTCGGGCCAGGGATCTCCTTCAGATAGCACTGAATCAACAGCAAGCGTATTCACACAGCCGTGAGAGGATTCATTCCACTCCCTGTCCAAGCCGAAGTTATAGCAGACACGTGGAAGATGAACCGGCCGTATCCAGTAGCGCACGCCATCGAAATTCGCCGCGGGAGAACAACCCGGCCAGGGGAGGTGCTAATGCGCAAGATGTTGTGGACCACGGCCGCGCATGACGGGGGGCCGAGTTGACAGCTCGACACGAAGCACGACATCATACTCCGGTTCACCCCACTGCCTCCATGGAGCCAGGGGTAATGTTCAGTTCCATAGGAGTACCATGTTTAACTCCCGCACTGCGTAATGTGCGATTGCCCAAGGATTTCAAGGGACCTCACAAGGTACCAAATTACACCGCCGAGTTGCAGCCAGAGGTGTGGGTGGAGAGCTATGAGATGGCAATGGAGATGTTAGATGTGGATGAGGCGGCTTGTGATAAATATTTCACCATGATGCTGGAAGGAACAGCTGCACTTGGTTGAAGAGCTTGCCAACCAACTCTATCGACTCATGGGCCGAATTAAAGTGCCGGTATATCCAGAACTTCAAGGATTTGTGCAAGCAGCTGATGTCAATTGTGGATCTGGCCGCTTGTGTCCAAGAGGAAGGGGAGTCCACGACCCATTGGGTTAAACGAGTCTCGACGATTTTGCATTCGTCAGATCGTATTAATGCAGATACCGCGGTATTAACGTTGGAGGGCAATTGCTGTTTCAAGCCGTTGAAACAGAAGTTGGGAAGGCTCAAACGTCATTGCAACGACATGTCAACACTCATGGCCGCTTTAGTTAAGTATGCCAATTCAGATAATACCAAGGATCCGGATTCAGAGGAGGACAAACCGGAGAAGGGAAAGAAGAACGGAGGTGCAAAAGGGCAGCACCACAACCAAGGGGGCCATGGGAATAATAGTAAGCGTAAAGCGGATAATTCAGATTTGGTGGCTAACACAAATATGCAGCGTCGCAAAGGTAAACCGCCCCAGCGCGGCATGAATCTGGAGCGTTTGTTAAACCAGCCCTGCCCGAAGCATGGAACCAAGGAGGCCCCTGCCACACATCTTTGGAAAGATTGTCACATAATGAGGGAGTTCAAAAATTCTGATTTATACCGGTATGATCAGGATCCACCGGGCGGTTCAAGCCCAGGTTTCCATGGGGGCGGCGGTTCAAGCTCTGGATTTCAGAACAACCAGGGCATCAGAACAACCATGGTAATAACCAACATAATAACCAAGGGAATCAGTAACAATCAGGTTACCAGAGTCACCCCAAGCAGTTGAACAGCGGAGAGTATCATGTGTTCACTACCAGCTTGTGCAAGCGGGATCAGAAACTTCACAAGAGGGCAGTCAATACTGTTGAACCGGCTATACCGCATTATCTACGATGGTCGGAGCAGCCTATTGTGTGGAGCAGGGAGGATCACCCGCCCCGGGTTGACAATCCGGGCCAGCTAGCCTTGGTGGTAGCGCCTCAGGTGGGGGGCTATAAGTTTACCAAGGTTTTGATGGATGGAGGGAGCAGTATCAACATCCTATACTATGAGACTTTCCGTCGCATGGATTTGACGGATAAGAATCTTAAACCGTCAAACACTATCTTTCATGGTGTGGTACCAGGTAAATCGGCCTACCCTGTGGGAAAGATTGCTTTGGAAGTTGTGTTTGGAGATGAGTTTGATTCCAGGTCTGAGACTTTGACCTTTGAAGTGGTGAAAATCCAGAGTCCATATCACGCGCTATTTGGACGGCCGGCTTACGCGAAATTCATGGCGAGGCCCTGTTATGTCTATCTACAGCTCAAGATGCCAGGTTATAAGGGGACGATCACAGTACATGGGAGCCGAAGGATTGCCTTGGATTGCGAGGAAGGTGAAGCAGCTTATGCAGAATCGGTTTGTGCCACGGAGGAGCTGAAATTCTATAAAGACAATGTTGATCCGGCGGATATGACCCCTCTGAAGAAACCTACGACTGAACATGACCCGGCCCTGACGTTCAAACCGGCTAATGAGACTAAGCTTGTTGACTTCGTCCCTGGTGATTCATCCAAGCAGTTTAGTATCAGTGCAAATCTGGATCCGAAATAGGAAAGCGCGCTCATCGAGTTCATCCGTGAGAACCGGGACATCTTTGCATGGAAACCTTCTGACATGCCAGGTGTACCGAGGGAACTCGCTGAGCACACGCTAAATATTGATCCTAAGTTTAAACCGGTCAAGCAGTACCTTCGCCGCTTTAACGAAGAAAGACGCAAGGCCATCGGCGAAGAGGTAGCCCGGCTGCTGGCAGCTGGATTTATCGTCGAAGTGTTTCATCCCGAATGGTTGGCTAATCCGGTGCTTGTTCTTAAGAAAAATGGCACTTGGCGTATGTGTGTGGACTACACTGATTTGAATAAAGCTTGCCCGGCAGATCCTTTCGCTCTCCCACGTATTGATCAGATCATTGATGCAACGGCGGGTTGTGAGCGCCTGAGTTTCCTGGATGCTTATTCAGGTTATCATCAGATTAAGATGGCAGTTAAGGACCAGGAGAAAACAGCCTTCATCACTCCCTTTGGAGCCTTCTGCTATGTTTCTATGCCCTTTGGGCTCAAGAGTGCCCAAGCAACCTACCAGCGTTGTGTGCAAAATTGTCTTCACAAGCAGATCGGCCGTAATGTTCATGCCTATGTGGATGACATTATGGTGAAATCCAGGAAGCAGGAAACCCTGATAAATGATCTCAAGGAGACGTTTGACAATCTTCGGGTTTACAAAATGATGCTCAACCCGGAAAAATGTGTTTTTGGTGTTCCAGCAGGCAAACTCTTGGGTTTTCTTGTGTCTAACAGAGGTATTGAGGCAAATCCGGAAAAGATCAAAGCAATCACATCCTTGGCTAAACCGGCATGTATCAATGATGTTCAGCGTCTGGCGGGCCGGATTGCAGCCCTCAGCCGATTTATCAGCCGTTTGGGAGAGAAGGCGATTCCCCTGTATCAGATGTTGAAGAAAACAGATAAATTCGTCTGGACTGACGCCGCCAATGCGGCATTCGAGGAATTGAAGCGGCAGCTAGCTGAACCGCCTGTCCTCGCTGCTCTAGTTGATAATGAGCCTCTATTGTTGTACGTGGCTGCCAACGCCCGGGCGGTCAGTGTGGCGATTGTGGTTGAACGTAAGGAGACCGGAAAAGAATATCCGGTTCAACGACCAGTTTATTATATCAGTGAGGTACTGATCGAATCAAAGCAAAGATATCCGCATTGGCAGAAGCTAGTGTATGGAGTTTTCATGGCAAGTAGGAAACTCAAGCACTATTTTCAAGGTCATCCTATCACAGTGGTCAGTTCTGCTCCCTTGGGCGATATAATCCAGAATAGAGAGGCAACTGGCCAGGCTGCGAAGTGGGCGATCGAGCTCGGTCCCCATAGTTTGAAGTATACACCCCGAACAGCCATCAAATCTCAGGCGCTTGTGGACTTCATCAATGATTGGACCGAGTTACAGGCACCAGAAGACAAACCGGATAATACATACTGGACCATTCACTTTGATGGATCCAGGCAGCTGGAAGGCTCGGGGGCTGGAGTTGTCCTCACTTCCCCTCGAGGAGATAAGATTTGTTATGTTCTCCGCTTAATGTTTCCTTGTACTAACAATGCAGCAGAGTACGAGGCTTTGCTCCACGGTCTTCGTGTAGCTAAGGAAATGAACTTAAGCCGGGTTCGATGCTTTGGAGATTCTGATCTAGTGGCTCAGCAAGTTTCTGGTACCTGGGATTCTAAAGACCCGCTCATGGCGGCTTATAGGCGCGAGGTGGATATTGTAGCAGGCCACTTTAAGGGTTATCAGGTGGAGCACATCAACCGGCGCAAGAATGAAGCAGCAGATGCTCTAAGCCGACTGGGATCTCAGCGTAAACCGGTACCACCTAATACCTTTCTAGATATCTTGCATAACCCGTCTGTAAAGTTGCCTACAGAGGAGGATTTAGCTGTTCCTGATTTGGAGGCCCAGTTGGTAGCCGTTTTACATGCCACTCCGGATTGGACGGTTCCATATTTGGCGTATCTGAACCGGGGCGAATTACCAGAAGACAAACTTTTCGCCAGGCAGATAGTCCGGCGGTCCAAGTCTATGGTTATTCACAATGGCGAATTGCACCGTTCTAGCATTTCAGGCGTATTCCAACATTGTGTTTCTCCTGAAGAAGGACAAGAGATTCTACGGGAAATCCATGAAGGGGATTGCGGTCACCATGCCAGCTCAAAGTCCTTGGTTGCTAAGGCTTTCCGACACGGGTTCTACTGGTTGACAGCTCATTCTGATGCGGAAGACTTGGTAAAGCGGTGTGACGCTTGTCAGAAATTTTCACGTCGTGCTCATGTTCCTGCTCAGGAGTTACGCATGATCCCCATCACTTGGCCATTTGCTACTTGGGGGCTTGATATGGTTGGACCCTTTAAGCGTTCTAAGGACAAGAAGACCCACCTATTGGTGGCGGTTGACAAGTTCACCAAATGGGTTGAAGTGGAGCCCATCAGTAAATGTGATGCAGCCACGGTGGTTCAATTTCTCAAAAAGATTATTTTCCGTTTCGGCTGTCCGCATAGCATCATCACAGATAATTGTACGAACCTTTCTAAAGGTGAGATGGAGGAGTTCTGCCAACGAGAGCACATCCGGCTTGATGTAGTGTCCGTGGCTCATCCCCAGTCCAATGGTCAAGCTGAGAGGGCGAATCAAGAAATCCTGAAGGGTATCAAGCCTCGGCTCATGGTCCCTTTGAAGCGGACGCCGGGTTGTTGGGTGGAGGAATTACCATCAGTATTATGGAGCATAAATACCACCCCAAACCGATCTACGGGATATACACCCTTTTTCCTGGTCTATGGGGCTGAGGCTGTCCTCCCAAGTGACATTCGTCAGGACTCGCCCCGGGTCGCGAATTATGTTAAAGCGGATAACGAGAAAGCACGCCAAGAGGCCCTTGACCTGTTAGATGAGAAGCGATACATGGCATTGGCTCGGTCGGCGGTTTATCAGCAAGACCTGCGGCGTTATCACAGCCGTCGGGTTAAGACAAGAACCTTTCAAGAAGGCGATTTGGTACTTCGGCTCATTCAAGACCATACTGATATGCATAAGTTATCCCCACCTTGGGAAGGGCCTTTTGTGGTCAGCAAAAATCTGCACAACGGATCATACTACCGCATTGACGTTCGAGAAGACTCCCGTAGCTCTGAGGAGGAGACCCGGCGGCCATGGAACATAGCTCTCCTACGGCCTTATTACACTTGAAGCCACAGGCTTTTCATATGTACATATTTTAACAATGTATATATTATGATTAATATAATAAACCGGCATCCTTGCTATCAAGCAGGGCCTCCGCCGTTTTTTCTTCAAATATTTGTTAACATGGGGGCTTCCTGTTCAAACATAGGTGTATTCACCAAAGAGAACATAGCATTACTACCCTCCTGATGCAGCTATCATGCGACAACAAAGCTTGGGAGCTTCACACCCAAGGGGCCAAAGAGAGTTTTGTTGCTACGCACAACTCAAACATAGGCACCCATTGAGCACAGCTCACAAAGTTACTTGGGGGCTCTTTGCATCAAATACCAAAGAGTTTGGAAGGACCCTTGTAGCTGGGTATCGACCCACGGCTTGGAAGCCTGGTGTATTCACCTAAAACCCCGGGTTAACCTGCCTTCATCAAGTAAGCCACTCCTATCCAGGTAATCCTGGCACGACCCTTCGAACGTTTGACAGTTACTCTCATTGAGACCCTGAACTTGTCAAAGTTAAAACGATGATTGGTTAGTTGGAGGGCCATCTTAAAAGGCTTTGCCAAAATGGTTTAACTTAGTGGTCTGGCAGCCCATGAAAAGCCTCGATTTGGGCCTGGCAGCCCTCGAAAAGCCTCGATTACAATTTTTTGTTTGCTTTTTTCTGCCAAGTTTTATTTTTCGTGAGGTCTACGTTAACCGGAGTTTTTTAAACCCGGCACGGCTTACGGATCTTCTGTTCAAGTATACAATTAAAGGTAATCCGGCATCCTTCAAAACCGGTCTGGCTTTGACGCTTTGTCTCCAGCAATCGGCCGGCGTTCATCACAACCCGGTTATATATCATATATATACCAACATGGTACGGTGGAGTTTGGGTTTTCACCCTTCTTCAAATCACAATTGGTAAACCGACAACAATGTTTTATATCACAGGTATGATTTATTATTTGCTGCAACCATAGTTGCTTACCAAGTGGGATATTTTGACCGTCCGGTGGTAAACCGCCTGGACAGATTTTCCGTATGCAGACACAGGGATTGCATAATATTGTAAAAATACATAAGCCAGTACTGACATTCTCATGACAAATCAACACAAAGTGTATCCCGCTGCACGAGGGCAATGGATCAAAGTATTTCCACTAGCTTATTACAAGGCGCTTGAAGGCCCAAAATATGGTATTTCCAGCAGAAAAAGGTTTCTGGAGCATCACTCTAATTGCCGGATCAAGTCTCATTACCATGTTGTTGCGAAGTTGATGGGTCATCTGGCATCGGTTCAGCTTTCTCTTCCCCACCTAGCGGCTGGAAGTTTGCGGTGGTCCAGTCAATCCGGGTTAAGGCCTGAAAGATAGCTTCTTCACTGATAAGTTCTGACGGATCAATGTCAGGGGCATAAGTGTGCTTATGGATTCCTGGAATAAGATTTTGCGCCTCCAGAATGACAGGGTTAACCCGTTTGTTGTTGGCATCATAATAAGACCGGTGAACTGTCAAGTTAGCATCCTCTGCCAGCTGACTCGCCAGACGACGCATCTCCCTTGTCACTCTTTTAAGGGCTGCATCATCAAAATCTGCCCCGTTTTCTTTTGTGCTTGGAAAGCCTTTGGCAAGGTCAACCAGATCCAAGTCAGCTATCCATGCTTTGGCTCGGGTAAGTGCCAACAAACGTCGGCCCTGGTAGCAGATCGCTTCACCTCTTCTAGTTGTGCCGGTACCATGGATAGCCTTGTCAGAGTATCCTTGATCAGTGTTGGGGCCAGATTGTCATAGGAGGCTGCACAGATAACCCGTTGAGCACCGGTGTAAAGTTGTTCCAGAAGAGTATATGCTGCTTTCAGCTTCATTCGTACATCTGAGCCCAGATGAATAATGCGGCTCCCTGCAACGGTTTAAGAATTTCATATTTCAACCGGCACCTTACAAGATGGGTATTTCAAATACATTGCTAGGAGTACTTACCAAATACTGCGGAGGTCATGGCGTTCACTTGACGCTTTAACCCAGAAAGCTCTTTTGCCACCGGTTTAAGTGCAGATTCGGCGTCCTCAACCCGTTTCAGCAATGTCCCCTTTTCAGTGTCCTAGTTGGCACGTTCCGTCTTGAATTCTTCTTTCAGTCATTCTATGGAAGTTAAAGCGGCTCGAAGCTCATCTTTGGCTTTGGAGGATTCTTCTTGGTGAGATTTGATACTTTCTTGAAGATCAACAATCTGCGTCCGTTGATGGTTTATGTCAGCCTGCCAAAAACAAGAGGAGCAGTTCAATATTTTGTCAAAAGTCCCAAGCATACAACTGGTTCTACACTTGGCACTTGGGGGCTAATGTGGATTAATTCTTTCTTGCTGCTTATTCAAAGTCCCAAGGATTTATACAAGTTTCAATCCTGGCACTTGGGGGCTAATGCAGATTAATTCTTTCTTACTACTTCTTCAAAGTCCCAAGGATTCATACAAGTTTCAATCCTGGCACTTGGGGGCTAATGTGTGTTTGTTCAAAAAACTTAAAAGTCAACAATGTGTAGTTTGGAAATTCAAAGTCCCGGTTTGTTTTTACAAATTAAACCGACCCTTGGGGGCTACAGGATACAAGGCAGTGAAAATACAAAGATAAGGAGGAAAATGTTTACCTCATAACGTTCCTTCATCAGATTTGCCAAGTAACAATAATGTCATCGTCCTTGGCTGGGTTTGGCGGATTAGCACTTGACTTCAGCAAATCAGCACCCGTACTTGCAGGCATAACATGTGGACTTGAGGTATCCTCATGTATGGCCGGATCAGCTTCCGGCGGATTAGCATTGATAGTTGGCTCTGGCAGGGCAAAATCATCCATGAGATTATCAAGATTTTTATCAAGACCCTCAGGAGTTTTCTCCGGTTCAACTTCACCGGTAGGGGCGCTGGTCTTGGCCTTCTTACTCAAATGAGCTTGGGCACTAATATTAAAACAAAGATTAGCATGGTCAACTGAGTTATGAAAGAGAAGGGAAGGCTACACACTTACCGAGGGACGGTTTTCAGTGGAGGCAGCTGAGTGGTGGATGAACCGCAAGACGAATTAGAAGATGCCTGATAATTTGAATGAGATGAATTGAGAGGGCATCGGAAGAAACCTTTCAAAGGATAACGATTTTTAGGAGAACAAGCAACCTCTGGACGACGTTTCCGGTTTGGGGTGTGAGGTAAACCGGAAGAAGTGACCTGATGACCACTGTGCCGGGTTGTGCGACGCCCTTCGGTTTGCTGTGTCTTCAAAGGAAGTTTTTGATCCAAATGAGCAACAGGGTGAGAGCATTTCACTTTCCGAACTGCACGGCGAAATCGTTGAACTGGCACAAGTTCTGAGTCAGAAGAAAGACAAATTACCTCAATATGATCTTCATGGCTGGCCTCTGCATCATCCTGGGAGTAATCATTATCAGTAAAATATATGGATAGAAGTCAAGGGAGTCAAACTTTACCTCTTTAGCCGAGTCATCGACATCTTCTGGTGGCTCTGAAGACTCAGCGGTTTTCTTTTTGGCAGCTTTCTTGATGACCTTGGTCTTACCACGAGGAGCCTAAGCCACTTTGTCTTGAGTTTTCTTTTTCCAAAAAGAGCTACTGGCCTATGGGATTGCACAAAAGTATCATTATAGCAGTGTCAAAGCGGAGAAGAATAAGGAAAAGTACAAGGTTAAAATATTTACCCCTGGCGGTTTGTTGGAGGCGTAAAAAGGACAAAGACCAATTTGAGTACATACGGCGAGCGGTTCGTTGAGCATTTTCTTTACACTTTCACTGACTTCATCGTCCGTCAGTTCTATTGAGTTAAACCGTTGAGGATCATTGGTGCTGTCGGTGTATTCAAACATCAATCCGGGCCGGCGGCTTAAAGGGAGAATGCACCATGAAATCCAGCAATGGACGAGATCAACACCAGTTAAACCGTTGGCAAGGAGAGCCCGAAGTTTGGCGAGTTGAGATGCATAAGCTTGTCGGTCTTTGGCAGGCAATCTCTGAGGTAAGGGGTGATTATTGCTGATTCGATGCGGACGGTAGCCCGGTAGAGGATTCTCTTCAGCAGGGGCAGTATTTTGACAGTAGAACCAAGTGTGGTTCCAGTCTTTTGGATGGCTGTGAAGTTTGGCGTGAGGAAAATCAACCTCTTTCCTCTTTTGAATCGACACACCGCCAAGTTTAGTATTAGGTCCATCAGAAAATTCCATCCGGCGGTTTAAGTGAAAGAGATCTAGAAATAGATCGACAGTGGGTTCTTCTTGCAGATAAACCTCACAGAATACTTGGAAGTTGCATATGTTGGACACAGAATTTGGTCCAATATCTTGAGGATGAAGTTGGAGCCTGGCAAGAACATCCCGAAATTTTTTTGATCCAGGAGGACTGAAACCTCGAGCTAAATGCTGCAAGAATACAATCACTTCTCCATCTTGAGGTTCAGGGGGCATTTAGGGCCAGGAACTCGCCAACGGAGGACATTTTTTGAGGCTAAAGCGCCGGTGGTGACATATTCATTGATTAGCGTTTCTGCGATCTGAGACGAAACCCAGTTGCAAGCAGCAAATTGTTTCGTCATCTTACAAAGTGTGTAAAAGGAAAATGGACGGTTCACGATTGGCGGTTCGTATCTGTTTGTCAAAATGTTAAACCGGCAATTCAAGGTATACGTACGAAGTGAACCGGGCATGGCTGTTCAAAGTCTAGATGGTGGTTTAAGAGAGGGCTAATGACATACGACGAATTATCAACACTAAAGGATAAACTGCCCTTTGGAGGCAGAACCCCAAGCTGGAAATTTGTTAAGTATGGAACAAACAGGTTTCACAAGTTGCAATTATTATTTTGGATCAAACGGTCGCTCTGGAAGGAAAAATTTCTAGACCTAAAACAGTGCAGAGAAGTTCATACACTCAAATAGAGCTTCCAAACAATGGAAATGAGATCTATTTTTATGCAAGATAAGCGCAAACAATTGCTGCAGCAGTTCTACGTTATTTTTACAATCTAAACAGGGTATTGGAGGTGAAAAATAACAAGGGTTTGCATCGGGCGGCGATGACCGCCGACGAACTCAACAAAAAGTTCCAATGTAGATCTGAGAAGGGGAAGGAGAAGAACTCACGGATGAGGACGAGCTGCGGAGGTTCGCCGTGGATCTCTGGTCAGAGTCAGGTCAATGCAGCGGCCCGAGTCGGTGCGGACTGGAAGATCAACGACCGCGGCGGCGGCGATACTTGAGGTCTTCGGGTCGCGAGGAGGAAGACGATGCGGTTTGGAAAGGGAGAAAATGGAAGGCGCCCCAGTTTTATTTATAAGGAAGTGGGATAAAACGGCAGGCGTGTAAATCGAGGAATCGGAGGCGGCAAAAGAAGATGCAGTTGTCGCCTCGATCTTCGGGAATTAATTAAAGAGAAGAGAATCTTTATAAAAACTTTTTTATACAGGAATGACGTCACAATGATTTACTACAGTAACAGAATATGACGTCATGGCGATTCGTCAAAGTTCATAGGGAAAAGACAATATGGCGGTTTACGAGAATTGCAAGAAGTTTAAGGATTGAAGACTGACATGAACAGGTTCAAATCAATTTGGGGCCTAATATTGAAGATATAACCACTGAGGGTAAACCGCCCAGGAGGGGCCGGTTCACCTTCAGTTATACTGAAGCCCAAGGAAACCCAGAAGATGGCGCTTTACGGATGAAGCTTAGTGTCCCAGAGCCCACAGGCAGTTTAGGGCCCATGATAGTAAACCGCCATGATAGTATAAACTTGCATTGTAAGATAAGAAAGAAGAGACCGAGGCGGACACTTGTATGAGCCAGCCTCGGGACTCCGTAGACCGGCCGGGATCCTCCCTGAATATATAAAGGGGTGACCCGGCGGTGGTTCAGAAACAAGAAACAACAACTCCAAGCCAGACAAAGTGGATTCGCTCCCTGATCTTCGAAACCCCAGCAATACCAATCACAACTAGACGTAGGCTTTTACCTTCATCGAAGGGGCCGAACTAGTATAAACTCTCGTGTCCCTTTGTCCGGTTTAACCCCTTCAAGCTAACCCGTAGTGATGGCTCCATGACTAAGTCCTTCCATGAGGACATCTGCCGTGACAATTCCACGACAGAACACAAGGTCGTTTCCTCCGTTCTGCGATATGCCACGCCTCGTTTCCATCGTCTGTTCCGTCCAAGCCCTCCCGATGAACATGACGCATTCCGTTGCCTCCCCATGAACACGACGCATTCCGTTGCCTCCCCATGAACACGACGACGACGCTGTTTCTTCATTCCAACCCAGCCATGTACACGAGCCCTGGCCGTACATATGCGCGAGTAGGCGTTGAGACCCCGCCCGTATGTACACATACGTCGCCGTATTTTCTTTCTTGCACCCTGGCCGCTGTACGTACGTGTACATGCTACGTGCGCGCCTCTACTACAACACGTGCACGCCTCTACATCGACCAGTATATATGTACGTACAGGTTTGCGACCAGAATGACAACGCTACATACGCTTCGACCAGGTGGGTCCCGACTGTTAGGCACTTACTTGCGTGCGAAGATGTAGCTGGTGGGCCCCAGCAGCCAGGGGCGAAATATGGTGGCCCGTCCGGTGGGTCCCCGCTATCAGGTGGAGGAATAATTATTTTGCATGTAACAAGGAGGCACTTCCTTGCTGCGGCTTTGGACCTAGCTGTCAGCCTCTCCACGTACAGTCCACGTCCGATGGAAGCCGTTCCTTGACCACGTTGACCACGCCGCACCGAGAGTGCCAGGGCGGTGGATGACGGCGAGGCCTAGGAAGGGGACGACATGGAGCCGGGGAAGACGCGGCAGTGGATGCCCACGCGTATAGGAGTATGAGGGTTCACTGGTTCGCTGCAGCGTGAGGCTGCCGTCGCCGCAGAATAATAGGGGGTGTGGGTGAGTAGAGGGATGGCCTGGCCAGCGGTGGGAGTAGTAGGGGGCGGTGAGGCCTCCGCCGCATCACAGCCGGCCACGGAAGGCAGGAGCACGAGGCACGATCGGCGCTGGTTTGGGCGGCTGGAGCAAGAAGACCAGAGGTTGAAGAAGCACTACGGCCGTTGGATGGACATCGTACAGTCACTGGAGCTAGAATCGTGCATATTGACTAAGTTAACAAAGCCCTCTGTCCCCGTCAACTTAGTAGGCCCACAAGTCAGCCTCCCACCAAGGTGGGTCCCAGCTAGCAGGGGGTATTCATTTTTTTAGCGTAATAAGGAGGTACTTCCTTGCGTGCGAAGATATTGCTGGTGGGTCCGAGCTGTCAGTGGCGGTAACGTTTTTTTGCGAAATATAGAGGCCCTTTCGGTGGGTCCCTGATGTTAGGTGGAGGAATCATTATTTTGCGCGTAATAAGCAGGCATTTCCGTGCGTGCGGCCGTGGACCCAGCTATCGGCCTCTCCACGTACAATCCACTTCAGATGCATGTCGGTCGTTGACCAGGCTGCGCCGAGAGCACCAGGGCGGTGACGACGGCCAGGCCTAGGAAGGGAACGACACGGAGGCAGGGAAGACTCGGCAGTTGTTTCCCACGCGGAGGGGACTATGACTATATGAGGGTTTACTGGTTCGTCTGCCGTCGCCGGAGAATAACAGCAGGTGTGCGTGAGTAGAGGGATAGCTAGGCCAGCGATGGGAGTACGGTGGGGCGGTGAGGCCTGCGCGGCAGCACAGCTGGCTGCGGGGAGGAGGGAGCAGGCAGTCCCGCCGGCGCTTGTTTGAGTGGCTGGAGCAGGGTGAGCAGAGATTGAAGAAGCACGACGGCCATTCGATGGACATCCAACAGTCAATGCTTGTGCGTCAACCTTTTTTAGGAAAGCCTCAAATCTGTGGGAAACAACATATAGCCCATCTGCCATTATTTATAATGATTTACAACGCATTTGCTAATTCTTAAGGATTTTTTGGAGCCCATATTCTTTTTGTTAGCTTTACAGCCCATATTGTGTCCACGGTTAAAAAATTAACGAAATTTTGCATATTTCGGTGCGGTCTGAAATGTTTTTAATCCCAAAATTTCGACTCACATTCAAACTGATTTTAAAAATAAATGTATATGAATATAACATCCAACAAATTCTCCACGCATAAAAATTAATGTAATTTAAAATCTCGAAATGAAAAAAGATATTTTAAACTAATTAACGGTTTGGTGTGTTTTAAAAATGTACAGCCCATTTCTCATTACTGATGGGCCATTTTCTCGGCCAGCCGAATGAAGCTCTCCTCGTCTTGAAAGATTTGCAGCCCAACATGCCTGACAAAGTGACTTACTTGGCAAATCACAAAAAAACTTTGGATGTGGCCATGGACCCAGCTGTCAGCCTCTCCACATACATCACTCTTCCGATGGAAGTCGGTCATTGACCACATTGACCACGCCGCGCCGAGAGCACCAAGGCGGTGGACGATGGTGAGGCCTAGGAAGGGGACGATGCGGAGCTGGGGAAGACGCGGCAGTGGCTGCCCACGCAGAGAGGAGTACGGGGGTTCACTGGTTCGACTGCGGCGTGAGGCTGCCGTCGCCGCAGAATAACAGGGTGTGTGGGTGAGTAGAGGGATAGCATGGGCCAGTGATGGGAGTAGTAGGGGGCGGTGAGGCCTCCGCGACATCACAGCCGGCCACGACAAGCAGGAGCACGCGGCACGACTGGTGCAGCTTTGGGGGCTAGACCAAGAAGACCGGAGGTTGAAGAAGCACTACGGCCGTTGGATGGACATCGTACAGTCACTCGAGCTAGAATCGTTCATATTGACTAAGTTGACAAAGCCCTCCATCCTCGTCAACTTATAGGCCCACAAGTCAGCCTCCCACCATGGTGGGTCCCAGCTAGCAGCGGGAGTATTCATTTTTCTGTGCATAATAAGGAGGCACTTTCGGTGGGTCCGAGCTGACAGCGGGGGGGAACGTTTTTTTCGCGAAATACAGTGATCCGTCCGGTGGGTCCCAGCAATCAGGGGAAAACGTTTTTTCGCGACGGTGGCCGGTTCGGTGGGTCCCAGCAGTCAGGGGGGAAACGTTTTTCCGCGAAATACTGGTGCCCTGTCCGGTGGGTCCCTGCTGTCAGGTGGAGGAATAATTATTTTGCGTGTAATAAGGAGGCACTTCCTTGCGGCTGCCGTGGACCCAGCGGTCAGCCTCTCCACGTACAGTACTCTTCCGATGGAAGTCGGTCGTTGACCGCATTGACCACGCCGCGCCGAGATCACCACAGCGGTGGATGATGGCGAGGCCTAGGAAGGGGATGACACGGAGCCGGGGAAGACGCGACAGTGGATGCCCACACGCAGAGGAGTACGAGGGTTCACTGGTTCTGCTGCGGTGTGAGGCTGCCGTCGCCGCAGAATAACAGGGGGAGTGGGTGAGTGGAGGGATGGCCTGGCTAGCGATGGGAGTAGTATGGGGACGGTGAGGCCTCCGCGGCAGCACAGTCGGCCACGGGAGGCAGGAGCATGCGGCACGACCGGCGCTGCTTTGGGCGGCTGGGGCAAGAAGACCAGAGGTTGAAGAAGCAATACGGCCGTTGGATGGACATCGTTGACCATGCCGCGCCGTGAGCACCAGGGCGGTGGACGACGGTGAGGCCTACGAAGGGAACGACATGGAGCCGGGGAAGACACGGCAGTGGCTGCCCACGCGGTGGAGAGTGCGAGGGTTGACTGGTTTGGCTGCCGTCGCCGAAAAATAACAGGAGGTGTGGGTGAGTGGACGGATAGACAGGCCAGGGATGCGAGTATGATGGGGCCGTGAGGCCTTCCCGGCAGCACTGCCGGCCACGGGAGGCGGGAGCAGGCGGTTCCGACGGCGCTAGTTTGGGCGGCTGGGGCAGGAAGATCAGAGACTGAAAAAGTACGATTGTCGTTAGATTGACATCTAACGGTGTGACGCTAGTAGAGTCGATTGTTGACTAAGTTTGTTTTTTGAGAAACCTTGTGTACGCATGAACTTAGTAGGCCCACAAGTCATCCTCCAAATCTGTGGCAGGCAACATAAAGCCCATTTGCTTTTTTTTATAATTTGCAGCCCATTTGCTAATTCTTAAGTAATTTATTACAGCCCATTTTCTGCCCAGGACCACGGTCAAAAAGTCCAACCTTATTTTGCATATTTTGGTGGAGTCCGAACTGTTGTAATCCCGAAATGATAAACATTTTTAAGAACTTATTGATTTGCTAAAAAATCGTTTTGTTTTTGTAAGCAAATAAGACGTGGGGCAATTTAGTTGGTTTAAGGGAAAACCAGTGGTAAAAAAATCAGCGATGGGTGGGGGAAAACAACAAAAATAAGGATGTAAATATGAAAAGGGAATTTTATGTGTTTTCAATATAATGATACGTGTATATGAACTAGTAAAACTATAGGTAGAGATTAGAAAACGGATGTAGGACATGCGTTCCAAGAGGAAAAAAGAACTGGGCTGTGTGTTTGATTCAGTAAAAAAACTGCCTACGGATGTTGTAAGACAAAATATAACTAACGCTGGCGGGCCAGAGGCCAGTAGATACCTGCTGGATCTTTGTGCCACGTTGTCGTCATGGGCTGGGCCTGTTAAAAACAAAACAACCCTGGGCAATCTACAACCCAGTTGAAACTTGCTCGACCTGAAAAAGCAATATACATGCTCAATAAACGAGAGAATTCTGCAAGTACAGACTGATAACTGGGATGCAGCACGGATATTGTTTTTTATCGTGATAATAAGTGCATGCACTTGTTTCAAAAAAAATGGAGAACTGGGAATTCGAACGGCGGGTGCTTATGCTACCCATCAAATAAAAATCAGGTGCCTGAAAATTCGTTTCAAAACAAATGATTCAGCTTTATATCCACGTCGACCCTCGGCATGAGGGTTGGAAGCAAATGCAAGTTCATACCAAAAGATCGTTAACAACAATAACAAACTAACTTATAATCTTTTTACTCCTGACCCTAGTGTTCGTCTGGTAGAAAATCTTGCAGAGGAACAGCTCCCGCTCCTTCTCTTGCTCCAGGTCCCCGAGGTGGTACTGGTGCATCACCCAGTTGGTCCTCTGCTGGTCGAAGTTCTTGTTGGTGTGCAGCACCAGAACCTTTTTTGCTGCCCGTCTGCCGGCCGTTGACCATCACCGACAAGATATTGCTGGTCTTGTGCCACATCGCGTGCATGCCGCACTCCGACTGTATCTTGCGACGCGTCCACACGCCCCTTTTGAACGCCCTAGAATTGCGCTGGATGAAATGCTTCCTTAGGCCACTCAGTGTGATACCTGCAGTATTGTGGAATACAGGTTTTAGTGTACCTGGTTGGCATTTTCGTAACATCTTTGGCATGTTGCAGTCACTTGTTTCACTTTTTATTAACTGTCAAATTGTAACTGCTTCACCAGGTCTGCGTCTAAAAAGAAAAATAGAGCTATAAACAAAGGAATATGTTTGTGCAAGTAGACGGCCGATCGGTGTCTTACCTGGAAGTTTCTCAGGTAGGGTGTAACATATGCCGTGCTCGCTGTCGATGGTTGGTATGAACAAATCGATGAGAGACTGAAATCTCGCGCTGTTAGCACTCACTTTGGCCTCAAGGTGCTCGATCAGCTCCTGATCCGTGGGATCGAACTTGACGCCAGCCGGCAGCACGGGCCAATCCTTCTTCGACTTGCATCGGTAATTCCAGTTATATGGTACTCAATGTATGATCAACCGATTGTTTTAAGTGAATGATGAAAGATTTTGACACATAAGTGGTACTCCAAATCTGAAGTCCAGAATACTCGAACACGCCGCCGGGATTCTTGTGTCACCTCACGCGCAGCGTGTTGTCACGTCAATTCAATGTGTGGACATGATGAATAATTTGACCGACGTATACTAGTACTGCTACTGTACTACTTACTAGTCGTATTTAGTGTCACAATTTATACATAGGTTTAACTAACAAGTACGCACTTGAAGCCTAACTGATATATATATATAGAGAGAGAGAGTAACATTATTCTGATCCCAGGATCAGAATAGTTATTTGGATCACGGCGCCCTGTATAGGCCCGACGGACATGTTCCTGAAATCTGGAGAAAGCAACGACTGGTGCGGTCGAAAAGAAAAATCGCCCCGTCAACCTCCCAGTCCCACCCCGCGCCAACCATGCCTGCACCTCCCACCTTCTACTGCAGCGCTGTCCACCTCCCGCAGACCCGCCACCGGGCTCCTCCCGCGGCCCCGCCGCTGGGCTCATCCCGGGCCTCCGCAGCCGCGCCCCGTCCTCCTCCCGTGCGCCCCCTCCCCAGGGGCGGAGCCAGGATTTGAACATGAGGGGGGCGAGACACCATTGTTGATGCAAATGACAAAATATCACAATATATTAAGTCTCGCGATAGCATCGATGATAATACATAAAATTATTGTTTGGAACTATAAAAATATACTATTAGTAGTAATAATGATGGAGCTTGAAATTGAACCAATTGGATTGAAAAATAATTTACCCCATTTTTGTTGATTCTTCCGCTTCATCTTTGACTAGTACAAATGGACACGTAATTACAAGACTAATTTACTGTTATGAAACATTAATTAAGCATCGTAAGGTCGTAATTTATCCAAAAAAAATCTCACTCCCTCTGTTTTAAAATAATTTGAGCTCTAAATTTATTCTAAGTTAAACTTCTTCAAGTTTTACCAAGTTTGTAGAAAAATATATCAATATTTGAAACACCATAGTTTTATTAGAATCTTTAAAAAATATGCACACCATGTATATTTAATTTGTTGATCTTACCATATTTTTCTACAAACATGATTAAACTTAAATTAGTTTTACTTAGGACAAACGTAGAGCTACAATTATAGCTACTATCAGTGTAATATACCTGCATCTATCCTGCTCACCCGAGATCTAGATCCGCCTGCGTCAAGCCATCCGTCCATGCCCGCGTGTCGACAGCATACTGCAGATTAGTGGTGGACGGTGTTGTTGTCGTGTCGAGTAGCGGCCAGGGGCAACGGCAAACACCCTAGACCCTAGCAGGACACGCTGACGGCAAGCGGCGGCGGCAAAGAACGCCCTAGGAGAAGTGCAGAACACGCATGTACGTACTGATGGATTAGGCACTGGGCCGTGGTAAAAAATAGCTAGCCACAACCATGGTACATGGATTATTGGGTGGGCTTCTCTGCTTTGGTGCTGGTCTAGTTAATTGTTTCTATATGGGCTTATATTACGCTAAAAAAGAAATGGGTTAATTATGTAATTAGCTGCGGCTGTTACGCACTACCTGCTACAGATCGTTGAGGGGGGCGAGCGATTGGCAGGGGTCTGACCCCTGCTCGCCCCTCCCTGTCTCCGCCCGTGCCCCTCCCCCTCCCCTGCGGTGTGATCCAGAATCGCCGACGGCCACCCACTGCCCACCTTCTCCCGAAACGACCCGCCTTCCGATCCGAAACCACCGGAGGCCACCCCCATGCTCTGCTCCCACCTTCCATCTTGCCCCCCCCCCCGGGCCGGAATTGCTGCCGGCAAACTACCTCTGCCCGCGGCACCGTCCCGGACTCCATCAACGTGGCATGCAGTCCTCAGCCGCCTGCCCATGCAGTCCACTGCTTACCGCCAACGCGGATGCTGTCAACCCCGCATGCCTTTGCTCTGGTGAGCCTCCTCCTTCCCTCTGCCTCCCTCCTCTCCTTTTCTACCTCCGGCAAGGCCCCTTGAAATCCTCCCGCTCGGGAACCTCCAGTCACATCTGGGAGTTCGGCCGCCTCCGGCGGAGGTGCTCGCGGCCAGAAGGGTCGGCGCTGCGTCTCGCCTCGGCCTAGAGCTCGCCTACATGGAGTTTCGCCATGGGACCTCCAGCTTGATTCATGGTCGCCGTCGTCTGGGTTGTTCTCGTCGTCCAGCCCGGTTCGTGGTCGTCGTCGTCTGCCTCGCGACGTGGTCGCGGCCAGGCACCGGTTGCTACCTCCTGCGGCCCAGGCTGGCTGCCTGCGGGTGCCCACGACTGCCCAGATCTAGGCAGGGCGGGGGCTGTCGACCTGGATGGACGACCGTGGCCACGGGTGCATGGCCACCATCTTCAGCTCGTGCTTGTGTTCCCGTCGTTGGACAGTTTCCCCTTTCTAGGTCTTGTTGCTGACAAGGTCATGCAATAGTTCTACATGTGCTCCTGGATTGTGCCAGAATTCTACTGGAATCCTGCAGGTGATTCCATCTTCAGGCATCAATCTTGTTTTCAATTCCCATCGCCGTGCATTGGGAAGGATCAGAAGCTGGCGTTCACAAGTACAGCCTCTACTCTGGACTGTTGTTGGTGTCCACCCATGAGGCGATGCTGTCAAGGAAATCTAGGAGTTCTTGCTCCCATGTATTTGGGGATGAATTGCTGCTCTGTTAATCCTTTTACTTGCCTGCGTGCAACACTTCATGTGATGTTGGTGGAAGATTAATCTTGTTGAGCACATCTTTGTAGATCCTAGATTTTAGTTTTTCTGGTCTTAAGTCTTGCAAGATTTGACAGCCTTAGGCTAAGACCTTTGTATCAAGCTGGTTTCGTTTTTCTATGAGAAATGGAGCCGGGGAGGTTGCCTCCTTGTTCATCTAAAAAAACCTCCCGCTCGTCGCCACCCCTTGCGCCCTGGCTCCTTGTGTGCGGCGCCCTCACCCACCCTCCCTCCCGAAACCTTAGGCCGCTCGCGCGACGTTAGCTGGCTGCCCAGCGCCCTCGCCCCTTGCTCTTCCTGCAACAAGAGACACTGATGATTTTGCTGCTCTTCAAAAGCAGTGTTTGTCTTAAAAAAAGAATCAGCAGCGTCCATATTTTACAACCGTGAAAAATGCAAACATATGCTACTGTATGTTAACCTACTCATGTCTGCCAGTACACCGCCAGCCACCACGGGAGCGTCGGTGCCCCTTCCTCCATCGCATCCCTGCTCACCATCCTAAAGTCCACCTCTAACGACGCTGCCGTTCACGTACTCATTCCAATCCAAAGTTACTTGTTTGATACATCTCATGCATGCACTATAAAATGTAACACATGCCACTTGTTATTGTCTGCATTACTATCTAATTCCATCCATCCATTATGTTGTTGCGGCAAGCTATCCTCAAGAAGCAGAACAATGCACCTTCAATGTTGATCAGCAAACTCCACAAGGTACACACTCAATTTAAATTACTTGCAACTTTCTTGATGAGTCAACTATCTTGAACCAAACTACATAATGGATTCTGTTACAGATGACTTAGCTGAAGAATGAAGATGTGAATGCTATTCCGAATTCATATGTATATCTTTGAGAATGTATGTATGCTCTATGTAGGCCAGTACATCCAAGTGGAGGTGGAGGGCGGCTTCAGACTGTTTGTGTGCCCTTCATTTAATAATTGCAGACCTTGGATTCAAGGGGAAATGTGTATAAAAATGTGTTATTTCGAAAGTTCAGGTGTAACGAACATCGAAGTTCAAACCAAAAAAATGTAAACAAAAAAATCATGGAATTCAAAGAATAAAAACTATGGAGTTTCATGAAAAAAAATTGATAGCACGCAAAGTTCATGTTTCAGAAATTCTGAAGTTCACTGTGCCACGTACAGAAGAAAAATCATCGATGAAAAAAGGGACCGCCTAGGCCATTTCACCGAAATGCAAAAAATGCATTAAAAAAAGAATGGAAACAAAGAAGTTCAAAAATAAAATAACAAGTTCAACTTTTTTAAAAATAGAGCGCTTCAAACTTTCATTAAAAAAATTAAGAAATAAAACCAGGAAGTCCACATTAAAAAGATAGAGAAGTTCGATGATTATAGAAAACGCAGATTTTCCTCGTTATTAAAAGAATGAAAACAAGAAGTTCAAAAATAAGATAACAAGAAGTTCAACTTTCCTTTAAAAATAGAGCGCTTCAAAATTTCATCAAAAGATTAAGAAATAAAACTAGGAAGTCCACATTAAAAAGATGGTGAAGTTCGATGATTATAGAGAACTAAGATTTTCCTCGTTATTAAAGAATGGAAACAAAGAAGTTCAAAAATAAATTAACAAGAAGTCCAACTTTAAAAAAATAGAGCACTTCAAAATTTCATAAAAAAAGATTAAGAAATAAAACAGGAAGTCCATATTAAAAAGATGGAGAAGTTCGATGATTATAGAAAACTCAGATTTTCCTCATTATTAAAGAATTGGAACAAAGAAGTTCAAAAATAAAATAACAAGAAGTTCAACTTCTTAAAAATAGAGCGCTTCAAAATTCATAAAAAATATTAAGAAAAATAAGATTAAAAATTCATAAAAAAACTCAAATATTTTCATGTAACCGAGAGAAGTTCAGGTTGATTACTGCTAGAAGTTCATGTAATACACGGCGTGCATTTTGCATTAAAAAAAGAACAAAAAAGAAAAGGCAAAAAGTTTTGTTGTTATAAGTTCAAGTGCTTCGTAAAAAAAAGTCAAAAAATTTATTGTGAGAGAGATTTGTACAAAAGGAAATAACATTTGTGTAACACTGACGAATGGATGAGAAAATTACAAACGAAAATACGTCACAGAAGTTCAACTGAAAATGGCAAGAAGTTCACCTACTACACTGAATGAATTTCAGATGAAAAACTTTTAAAATCGTCGCAAGTATGAAAAAACGATCAACACGGGAAAGTTAAGTGCTTACAGCAGCTTTCCACCGGTATATCATTTGCTCAATTCCGGTGAGTGGATGGAGAGCTACGAGCAGTGGATGGAGACCTACGAGCAAAAAAATCACGTGAAAAACAGAGTGAAGTTCATGTACACGTGCCGAGAAGTCCAGGTTCTTCACGCGGTGCATTTTCGAAGAATCTGTTTCGCGATAAAGGCAGAACGCATGATCCCGCCGTTTTCAAAATTACTTGAAAACGGCTAGGAATCAGAGAAAACCATCAACATGAAAAAGTTTCACATTTTCCGTAGCTTTTCAGCAGTATATTATTTGCCCCATTCCGATAAAGTTTGTAGAAATTACGGCAAAAATACATTTTTAACCATTTTCGAAACTGACATAAAACCGTAGTGAATTAGGAGAAACAATATATACAAAAAAAGTTTCACATTTCTTCAAGCTTTCCAACGCCATATCATTTGCTGCATTTGGATGCACGGTTAAAAAATTAGCTCAAAAATACGAACTCGGTGGAACTTGTACCATTTTCTAAATTACTTTTAAACCATTCAAAATTAGAAAAAACTTTTAACATAAAAAAGTAACACATTTTCACAAGATTTCCAATGCCATATTATTTGCCTCAATTGGATTAGCCGTTTAGAAATGGCGTCAAAAATACAAACTCGGGTGTTCGGTTTACGAAATTTTACGATTTTCCGAATTACTCTTTAACCGTAGGGAATTAGAGAAAACTTTCAACATGTGGAAGGAGCGGTTTTGCAGCAGCTTTCCAACGCCATATTATTTGCCTCATTCCGATAAACAGTTTAAAAATGCAATCGAAAATACGATTCACGTTTTTTGTATGAAGAAAAAACGGTTTTCAAAACTGCTCTTAAACCGCTTACATTTTGCCAAAATTTTAACTTGGGTCATGATACTGATGTCCATAGCTATCCAATGGTATATCGCAAGCCCCATTTGGACACCTTTTAGCTGAAGTTCAGCCTAGTAATCGGGGAAGGTCAGGCGCGTTACTCGGGAAGTTCATATTGTGATCAGAATATTATTCTGATCCCGTGATCAGAATAGTGTTTATGTATATATATATATGGCTTCTGCACATCATCTCCATCATCATTATTAGTACATCCTACGCAGGTGTGTTAGGATGCACTTGATCCCAGGAAGGTATCTATCCTTCAAATCAGAGGAGTGCTTCAAACTAACAACAGTACATAATATCGAACAAAAGAGGGTCGTGCTACAGCAGCAGAATACATGGCTCAGTCTAGATATCAGCACGAATCAAGTTGTGCATATTTGCTGTTGGCATGAACCACATCACCGCATGTCGGGTTTGCAAAAGCCATTCATCGCATGGAAGCTTGATGCCTTTCACACACTGAAGATTATCTGGCAACAAGCTGTGTCGACGAATCTCTGGATATGGTGATTCATGAAACCCATGGTATGATGTGTAAACACAGCCCCCTCGCAAATGGAAGTTGCATAGCACAGTAATCATCACCGGTGATATGATCGATGATTGGTTGGATGATTGGATAATTGAGCCCGAGGAACAAGGAGTGGTTGCCGAGGCTGTAAACCCGCCTCCAGTTGAATACGCCTGGCCCAACGGAGCTGGGATCTTTCTCGAACACGAAGCAGCCATAGCCATCAATGTCACAAACGCCCCACGCATTGTACTGCATGTGGTTTGATGTAATGGTTTGGTCAATTTGGTACGTGCGAATGAGCATCAAATGACCGCCGTCAGCTGAATGAGCGATAAACCACCACCCATCGGCTGGTATGATTCTAGGTTCTGGAATCATGAAGGCCAGCGCATCTGCGTCTGCTGCAACAATTCAAATTGGAGACCAAAAGGACAAAAATAAACAATCATGTTCAGAGTATGTGTGGAATTAAGATTATTATAACAGTGACACATATCATAGACAGAGAATTGCAATGCCGTGGTCATACCCCAAGTTAAAAAAATAAGCCAATGGCTTTCATATTCTAGCAATATGTCATGGTTCAAACATCATGTAACAATGAGAGGAAAACAGCTATGACAGCGCCTACTCGTATTCTACCATAGCCCTTACTACTACTGTTCTCATATCAACTCTAAGCAATAACATGCGTTGTTATAAAAATCTTGTAAACGAGAGTAACATATAGCAATCATGATGTTATGCTCATAATATGTATTCTAACAATCATTAGATGCCAATTGTTCTCATATCAAGTCTAACAATAACATGTGTGGTCATAAAAATCTAGGAAATGAGAGGAACATATAGCAATGATGTGGTTATAGACATGCTATGCATTCTAAATTTGTAACAAATGAATAGGCAGTCGTATTCATAAGGTAAAGATGAGATGAGATAGAACAATTACACGACGATAGATTCCACCAATATAGGTAGCCAATCTGTGCGTCGACCGCGTAAACGATGCCATCGTGCACTATAGCATCAGACAGAAATGTTTCCTCAACAGGATTGATGATGAGCCATAACCATGTATGGCGACCGGATTCCAGATAGACTAATCCCTTGTTGAACAAGGCAATGAGCTTGTAGTCCATGTAGTCTTCTGATGGTGTGGGCACTTCGCAGATTACAACTTTCTGCAAACAGAGGTCGAGCCAAAAGCTTGACGCGTCTCATGCATAGTAGCAAGGAGTGTCCGGCGGGCCGTAAGGCTCGATGGAAGCGGTATCCAATGATGGAAGGGTGATCTCTCGCTGGGTGTAGATATCCATGAGACGCCACGGACTACCGGTGTGGTGGATGAGGACGATCCATTTGGCCTTCATGCCCGCCCAGTAGTGGCCGCGCATGAAGGACAGGTGGACGAGTAGTGGTAGCATGTCGAGGGGCACCACGACAACCTCCGTAGGATCGTCAAGTTGGTGTCTGGGCCACCTGCGAGGATCGGGCATCAGCAAGCAGGGTGTCTTGAAAAGAGCCGGTCGGTTGCAGACGAGTAGACGGTACAAAGACACTGAGCATGCGGCCAGATGGACGGTGCTGAGTAGGTCCATACGACTACAGATCTGCTCCAAGAGAACATCGGGGAGGGAATTCCAATCGCGGCTCTGCGTGTCAGTCGGTTCTGCCATTGGGGTTTTCGGTGCCTGCGAGCCAGCGGGGAAGTGGATTCGGGCGGGCGAGCGAAGAAGCTTCTCCTCGTGTGGCCGAGCAATGAGCGGGGGGGATATGGTACGCGCGAGCTACCAAGGAAGATGGCGCGGGCGGGCGAGCAGTGAGCGGGAGTAAATGGTGTGCGGCCGACGATGGGGAAGAGAGGAGGAAGAAGAAGAGAGGAGGAAGAAGAAGAGACTAGTTGAATAGTTCTCTCTGACCGAGATGGGAATAAATGGATCGCGAGGACTTCCTTTCTACAGTATCCCTATGCCTCTACGCTCACTTCACTCATTTTGCTCCGTACCTAGTCACTTGTTGAAATCTGTAGAAAGACAAATACTCCGTATTTGGGAACAGAGGATGGCTTTTACTCCGTACTATTTGGGAACAGAGGGAGTATCACCATATGGAGGGAACAGAGGAAGCTTGAAGTATGAACATGTCAATGGGAGGGAGTAAGCCCCATGCATGCATGCATGCAACATGCAACACTCACACGTACACATGGACGCACGAAACACTCACGCACCCATGCGGCACACAACACACGACGCAACACACACGCTCACGCTCAAGTGCTCAACCTACCCCCTACGTCCGTGAAAGACTGTACATTTAGAGATTTACACATTGACCAGGGCATAATTAACGCCCTAAAGTAGCAGACTTATGTGTGCATGCGACCATTGAGATAAGAAGATTAAATGAAGGCCGTTGCATGCTATAATTAAGGATAGACATGTAGCCTATACCTACAGCACAAGTTGGTGCATTAGTCAATCAATATCGATTTAGATTAAAGGCTAAATTCATTGGAAGTGTAGATGTACATCATGTAGTACACTCTTTGTTGGAAGACCGAGGGAGGACACGTGCATGCACTTACATACACAGCCAGGGCGGTTCGCGCGCAAGGGTTGGACTCGTGTCGCGCCTGCGTGAAGTTTTGTTTAACTGATTTCTTTGCTCTGCCAACTGACAGCTAGGACCCAGAAACCAGGTGACAATTTAACTAGTCAACAAAGTGCCACGTCGACTATGTGGCTGGTCAGTAGGGTGCAATACGGTGCTCTACGATGAGCTAGTGATCGCATAATCGCTGCAAAACTATATAGAGTGACCGTAAAGAGCATACTGTTACATACGTTGACCGCCAGTGTATTTTTCTCGTTTCGAATTAAGCCATATTAATCAGAAAGGACACAGTATGGACTACTACTACTAGTACTAGTACTGCTTTGATGTGTCCCGTCAAATCGCCGAACGAGGAGAAGCTTCCCTACTACACCTCTCCCTCGCCCACGCGCGCGGTGGTTTGGAGGACGAGGAGAGGGTTTTGACTACAGCGCCCTCTCCCTCTCCATCTCCCTCGCTCTCGCCCTCGCGATGGACGTGTAGCAGTTCAATCGGTGTCAGATTGCCAGAAGCATATTGTACTGTAGTATCATCATTGTTGGACCTTCCGAAGAGGCGAAGAGCCAAGTGCAAGGTTCACACGAGTATGAACTGAAGAACCTTCCGAAGAGGCAAAGAGCCAAGTGCAAGGTTTTATAGGAGTTTTCTTCCTAGTAGGAGTGTACTAGTACAACTATAGCGAACGATGCTACTGTCTGATGCCGCCACGTCACGTATATCCAAAGCCGTGCCACCTTTTTTTCTCAAAGAGCGTGTTGGAGCCCGTGCAACAACCACACAAGTTGCACGTACACATAACACATTTACTAGTAATAAATTCTAAAGGACAAATGCCATGCCACACAAGTTCATCTCCAACTCACGTGATAAATTTGTGCACGACTAGTCTACATATATTCACAGCGCTACCGTTCACAATTACCGTACTCCACTTACACGTTATAGATGGGCTACATGTCCTCCTCCAGGTTCCAGTCCCAGGTGTTCTTCATGGATGGCGCGATCCATAGCGGTGGGCAACGGGAATCATTGTCGCAGCTTTCTAGTCCGGTTCCACACGATGGAGACTCATCCAAGCTGAAGCGGCATAAATCAGGGATAGCATGTCCCAGCATGTCGTTCATCCGGCGGTGCACCCCCCCTAGACCGCCTTTTCAGTTTTAAAAAAATAAAAGAAAATGATGGAAATGTCCAAAAAAATAAAATAAAATAAGTTTCCTATGTGATATGTGGTCTAGTTGTTGGGAAAATTTACAAATATGAATTTCGACTTTATTTGCAAAATCTCTCTGAAATTTGTAAAATGGGCATAACTTTTGCATACGAACTCGGATTAAAAAGTTTTTTATATGAAAAATCATCTACTCGAAAAGTTACATCCAAATTTAACGGGGGGAACCCCGTTAAACATTTTCAAAATCCCCAAAAACCTAACAGAAAAAAGTTACGGGGCTTTTAAGATCCGGAGGGAAAAAATTCAAAAAATTTCAAACTTAGTAGTGGCGCACCGTATGCTAGGTGCGCCACCAGTAACAGAAAAAAAATTGGTTTCAAAAAAAATTGAATTATTTTTCAAAATATGATACATAATATGACCGGGAAGTTTGAAATATTTTTTCAAAATTTCAACATACTCATGAACATGAACAAAGTCCTAGACATCAGCAAGGTTTAATAGGATTGATATGATAGATATATCAACAAGTGCCCGTGAAGTGAGGTGGTGCTGGGGTTGGATAGAACTATGAAGTTAAGCGTGCTTGGGCTGAAGTAGTGTGAGGATGGGTGACCTTCCGGAAAGTTTGACCATAGAGTGCGATTTGACCTAAGATTAAGCATATTGACTCGAGATTAAGCCATAGTGACCCAAGATTAAGAAAAAAAATAAAAAAATTGAATTTAAAATTTTAAAAAATTTGAAAAATAAATAAATTATTACTAATGGCGCACTTCTATGTGGTGCGCCATTACTAAGTCAGATAGTAATGGCGCACCTCTAGGCATACTAATGGCGCACTACTGGTGCGCCATTAGTATTTGGCGCCATTAGTAAAAAATACTAGTGGCGTGATACTAATGGCGTATCAGTAGTGCGCCATTAGTACGCAAAATTGGTGCGCCATTAGTAGGCTTTTTCCTAGTAGTGGTACGGTAATCCTGTTCTGGAAGTCATGTTACTAGACCATGACGAACCTACAAACTATGAGGAAGCAATGATGAGCCCAGATTGCGCGAAATGGCTTGAGGCCATGAAATCTGAGATGGGATCCATGTACGAGAACAAAGTGTGGACTTTGGTTAACTTGCCTGATGATCGACAAGCCATTGAGAATAAAAGGATCTTTAAGAGGAAGACAGACAGTGATAGTAATGTTATTATCTACAAAGCTCGAATTGTCGAAAAAGGTTTTTCGACAAGATCAAGGTGTTGACTACGATGAGATTTTCTCACTCGTATCGATGTTTAAGTCTGTCCGAATCATGTTAGCAATTGCTGCATTTTATGAAATCTGGCAAATGGATAACAAAACTGCATTCCTTAGTGGATTTAAGAAGAGTTGTATATGATGCAACCAGAAGGTTTTGTCGGTCCTAAAAGTGCTAACAAAGTGTGCAAGCTCCAGCGATCCATCTATGGACTGGTGCAAGCATCTTGGAGTTGGAATATACGCATTGATGAGTTGATCGAAGCATATCGTTTTATACAGACTTGCAATGAAGCCTGTATTTACAAGAAAGTGAGTGGGAGCACTACAACCTTTCTGATAAGTAAATGTGAATGACATATTGTTGATCAGAAATGATGTAGAATTTTTTGGAAAGCATAAAGGAGTATTTGAAAGGAGTTTTTCAAAAGAAAGACCTCAGTGAAGCTGCTTACATATTGAGCATCAAGATCTACAAAGATAGATCAAAATGCTTGATAAGATTTTCAATGAGATATACCTTGACAAGATTTTGAATTAGTTCAAGATGGAACAGTCAAAGAAGGAGTTCTTTCCTGTGTTGCAAAGGTGTGAAGTTGAGTAAAGACTCAAAAGCTGACCACAGCAGAAAATAGAAAAAGAATGAAAAGGCATTCCCTATGCCTCAGTCATAGGTTCTATAAAGTATGTTATGTTGTGTACCAGACCTATTGTGTAACTTACCATAAGTTTGGCAAGAGGGTACAATAGTGATCCAGGAGTGAATCACTAGAAAGCGGTCAAAAGTATCCTTACTGGAATAAGGAACTGTTTCTCGGTTATGGAGGTGAAAAAGATTTCATCGTAAAGAGTAACGTCAATGCAAGCTTTGACACCGATCTGTATGACTCTAAGTCTCCATCTAGATACATATCGAAAGTGGGAGAAATTAGGTAGAGTAGCTCCGTGCAAAGCATTGTAGACATAGAAAATTTGCAAAATACATAATGCTCTAAATGTGGCAGACCCGTTAACTAAATTTCTCTCACAAGCAAAACATGATCACTCTTTGGGTGTTAATCACATAGCGACGTGAACGAGATTATTGACTCTAGAAAACCCTTTAGGTGTTCGTCACATGGAGATGTGAACTAATCACATAAAGATGTGAACTATTAGTGTTAAATCACATGACGATGTGAACTAGATTATTGACTCTAGTGCAAGTGGGAGACTGAAGGAAATATGCCCTAGAGGCAATAATAAAGTTGTTATTTATATTTCCTTATATCATGATAAATGTTCATTATTCATGCTAGAATTGTATTAACCATAAACTTAGTACATGTGTGAATATATAGACAAACTGAGTGTCACTAGTTTGCCTCTACTTGACTAGCTCGTTGAATCAATGATGGTTATGTTTCCAAACCATAGACATGAGTTGTCATTTGATTAACGGGATCACATCATTAGAGAATGATGTGATTGACTTGACCCATCCCTTAGCTTAGCACGATGATCGTTTAGTTTGTTGCTATTGCTTTCTCCATAACTACACATGTTCCTATGACTATGAGATCATGCAACTACCGAATATCGGAGGAACTCTTTGTGTGCTACCAAATGTCACAATGTAATTGGGTGATTATAAAGGTGCTCTACAGGTGTCTCCGATGGTGTTTGTTGAGTTGGCATGGATCAAGATTAGGATTTGTCACTCCGATTATCAGAGAGGTATCTCTGGGCCCTCTCGGTAATGTACATGACTATAAGCCTTGCAAGCAATGTAACTAATAAGTTAGTTATGGGATGTAGCATTACGGAACGAGTAAAGAGACTTGCTGGTAACGAGAATGAACTAGGTATTGAGATACCGACGATCGAATCTCGGACAAGTAACATATCGATGACAAAGGGAACAACGTATGTTGTTATGCGGTTTGACCGATAAAGATCTTCGTAGAATATGTAGGAACCAATATGAGCATCCAGGTTCCGCTATTGGTTATTGACCGGATACGTTTCTCGGTCATGTCTACATAGTTCTTGAACCCGTAGGTTCCGCACGCTTAAAGTTCTATGACGATCGGTATTATGAGTTTTTGTGTTTTGATGTACCGAAGGTAGTTCAGAGTCCCGGATATGATCACGGACATGACAAGGAGTCTCGAAATGGTCGAGATGTAAAGATCGATATATTGGATGACTATGTTCGGACACCGGAAGTGTTTTGGGATGATTTGGACATATACCGGAGTACCGGGGAGTTACCGGAACCCCCTGGGGAGTATATTGGGCCTAATGGGCCTTAGTGGGAGAAGAGGAGGGGCGGCCAGGGCAGCCGCGCGCCCCCTCCCCCACTAGTCTGAATTGGACAAGGAGGGGGCCGGCGCCCCCCTTTCCTTCTCTCCTTCTCTCCCTTCCTTCTGCTTTCCTACTCCTACTTGGAAAGAGGGAGTCCTACTCCCGGTGGGAGTACGACTCCTCGTGGGGCGTGCCATAGGAGGCCGGCCCCTCCCCCTCCTTCAATCCTTTATATACGGGGAGGGGGCACCCCTTGGAGATACAATAATTGATCATTGATCTCTTAGCCATGTGCGGTGCCCCCCTCCACCATAATCCACCTCAGTCATATCATAGCGGTGCTTAGGCGAAGCCTGATACGTCTCCAACGTATCTATAATTTTTGATTGCTCCATGCTATATTATCTACTGTTTTGGAGCATATTGCGCTTTATTTTCCACTTTTATATTATTTTTGGGACTAACCTATTAACCGGAGGCCCAGCCCGGAATTGCTGTTTTTTTTGCCTATTTCAGTGTTTCGGAGAAACATAATATCAAACGGAGTCCAGACGGAATGAAATCTTCAGAAACGTGATTTTCTCATCAGATAAGACCCAGGAGACTTGGACCCTCCATCAAGAAAGCCACGAGGCGGTCACGAGGGTGGAGGGCGCCCCCCTAGGGCACGCCCCCCTACCTCGTGTGCCCCTCGAAGCTCCACCGACGTACTCCTTCCTCCTATATATACCTATGGACCCCCAAACGATTGTGGACAGAGCCAAAAACCAAATTTCCCCGCCGCAACTTTCTGTATCCATGAGATCCCATCTTGGGGCCTGTTCCGGAGCTCCGCCTGAAGGGGAATCGATCACGGAGGGCTTCCACATCATCATCCAAGCCCCTCCGATGAAGTGTGAGTAGTTTACTTCAGACCTACGGGTCCATAGTTAGTAGCTAGATGGCTTCTTCTCTCTTTTTGGATCTCAATACAATGTTCTCCACCTCTCTTGTGGAGATCTATTTGGTGTAATCTTCTTTTTGCGGTGTGTTTGTTGAGACCAATGAATTGTGGGTTTATGATCTAGTTTATCTATAAATATTATTTGAATCTTCTTTGAATTCTTTTATGTATGATTGGTTATCTTTGCAAGTCTCTTCGAATTATCAGTTTGGTTTGGCCTACTAGATTGGTTGTTCTTGCCATGGGAGAAGTGCTTAGCTTTGGGTTCGATCTTGCGGTGTCCTTTCCCAGTGACAGAAGGGGCAGCAAGGCATGTATTGTATTGTTGCCATCGAGGATAACAAGATGGGTTTTTTATCATATTGCATGAAACTATCCCTGTACATCATGCCATCTTGCTTAAGGCGTTACTCTGTTTTTAACTTAATACTCTAGATGCATACTGGATAGCGGTCTACTTTTCTCGGACGTGATGCCTATATACATGATCATACCTAGATATTCTCATAACTATGCTCAATTCTGTCAATTGCTCAACAGTAATTTGTTCACCCACCATAGAATACTTATGCTCTTGAGAGAAGCCACTAGTGAAACCTATGGCCCCCGGGTCTCTTTCTCATCATATCAATCTCCATCACTTTATTATTGCTTTGCTTTTACTTTGCCTTTTACTTTTCACTTTGCATCTCTATACCAAAAATACCAAAAATATTATTTATCATCTCTATCAGATCTCACTTTCGTAAGTGACCGTGAAGGGATTGACAACCCCTAAGCGTGTTGGTTGCGTTGAGCTATTTTTTATGTGTTGGTACGAGGGACTCACGCGTAGCCTCCTGCTGGACTGATACCTTGGTTCTCAAAAACTGAGGGAAATACTTACACTACTTTGCTGCATCATCCTCTCCTCTTCGGGGAAATCCAACGCAGTGCTCAAGAGGTAGCAAGAAGAATTTTTGGCACCGTTGCCGGGGAGTCTGCGCAAAAGTCAACATACCAAGTACCCATCACAATCCCTATCTCCCGCATTACATTATTTGTCATTTGCCTCTCGTTTTCCTCTCCCCCACTTCACCCTTGACGTTTTATTCGCCCTATCTCTCTATCCTCCCTTTCTATTTGCCTCTTTTTGCCCGTTTGCTTTTTATTTGCTCATGTGTTGGATTGCTTGTTTGTCGCGATGGCTCTAGATAATACTAAATTGTGTGACTTCACCAATACCAAACAATAATGATTTCCTTAGCACTCCGATTGCTCCTCTTACCGATGTTGAATCTTGTGAAATTAATACTGCTTTGCTGAATCTTGTCATGAAAGATCTGTTCTCCGGCCTTCCTAGTGAAGATGCCGCTACCCATCTTAATAGCTTCGTTGATTTGTGTGACATGCAAAAGAAGAAAGATGTCGATAATGATATTTTTAAATTGAAGCTATTTCCTTTTTTGCTTAGAGATCGTGCTAAAGCTTGGTTTTCATCTTTGCCTAAAAATAGTATTGATTCATGGAACAAGTGCAAAGATGCTTTTATCTCTAAGTATTTTCCTCCCACTAAGATCATCTCTCTTAGAAATGATATTATGAATTTTAAGCAACTTTATCATGAACATGTTCCACAAGCTTGGGAGAGAATGAAATTAATGATATGTAATTGCCCTACTCATGGTTTGAATTTGTGGATGATTATACAAAATTTTTATGCCAGATTGAATTTTGCTTCTAGAAATCTTTTAGATTCGGCCGCGGGAGGCACTTTTATGGAAGTCACTTTAGGAGATGCTACCAAACTCCTAGATAATATTATGGTTAATTATTCTCAATGGCACACTGAAAGATCTACTAATAAAAAAATGCATGCGATAGAAGAAATTAATGTTTTGAGTGGAAAGATGGATGAACTTATGAAATTATTTGCTAATAAGAGTGTTTCTTCTGATCCTAATGATATGCCCTTGTCTACTTTGATTGAGAATAATAATGGATCTATGGATGTGAATTTTGTTGGTAGGAACAATTTTGGTAACAACGCGTATAGAGGAAATTTCAATCCTAGGCCTTATCCTATTAATCCCTCTAATAATTATGGTAATTCCTACAACAATTCTTATGGAAATTATAATAAGATGCCCTCTGATTTTGAATCTAATATTAAAGAATTTATTTCTTCGCAAAAGAATTTTAATGCTATGATTGAAGAAAAATTGCTTAAGATTGATGATTTGGCTAGGAACATTGATAGAATTTCTCTTGAGGTTGATTCTTTAAATTTTAGATCTATTCCTCCTAAGCATGATATCAATGAGTCTCTCAAAGCCATGGCAATTTCCATTGATGAGTGCAAGGAAAGAACCGTTAGGACACGTGCTATGAAAGATGCCTTTATTAAAGCATGTTCTTCCAATTCCTATGAATATAATGATGAAGATCTAAAAGTTATTGATGTGTCCCCTATTAAATATTTGTTTTGCAATATTAATCTTGATAATGATGGGACTGAATATGATCCACCTTTACCTAGAAGGCGTTCTAAAAATTCAGAGTATTTAGATCTTGATGGTGAAATTGATAAAAGTGGGATTAAAAGAAATAAAACCCTAGATGATGCTGAACCCACTATATTGGATTTCAAGGAATTTAATTATGAAAATTGCTCTTTAATTGATTGTATTTCCTTGTTGCAATCTGTGCTAAATTCTCCTCATGCTTATAGTCAAAATAAAGCCTTTACCGAACATATCGTTGATGCCTTGATGCAATCTTGTGAAGAAAAACTTGAGTTGAAAGTTTCTATCCCTAGAAAACTTTATGTTGAGTGGGAACCTACTATTAAAATTAAAATTAAAGATTATGAGTTTTATGCTTTGTGTGATTTGGGTGCTAGTGTCTCTACTATTCCCAAAACTTTGTGTGATTTGCTAACTTTCCGTGATTTTGATGATTGCTCTCTAAACTTGCATCTTGCGAATTCCATTATTAAGAAACCTACGGGAAGAATTAATGATGTTCTTATTGTTACAAATAGGAATTATGTTCCCGTAGATTTTATCGTTCTTGATATAGATTGCAATCATTCTTGCCCTATTATTCTCGGTAGACCTTTCCTTAGAACGATTGGTGCAATTATTGATATGAAGGAAGGGAATATTAGATTCCAATTTGCATTAAAAAAGGGCATGGAACACTTCCCTAGAAAGAAAATAAAATTACCTTATGAATCTATTATGAGAGCCACTTATGGATTGCCTACCAAAGATGGCAATACCTAGATCTATTCTTGCTTGTTATGCCTAGCTAGGGGCGTTAAACGATAGCGCTTGTTGGGAGGCAACCCAATTTTATTTTTATTCCTTGCTTTTTGCTCATGTTTATTAATAAATAATTTATCTAGCCTCTGTTTTGGTTGTGTTTTTTGTGTTTAATTAGTGTTTGTGCCAAGTAGAACCGTTGGGAAGACTTGGGGAAAGTCTTGTTGAACTTGCTGTAAAAAACAGAAACTTTAGAGCTCACAAGAACTGCTGTCATTTTTACTTGGAAAGTGATATTTAGTTAATTATTTTTTCAGATGATTAATAGATAAATTACTCACGTCCAGAAATTTATTTTAGAATTTTGGGGGTTCCAGATCTTGCGCTAGCTACAGATTACTACAGACTGTTCTGTTTTTGACATATTCTGTTTTTTGTGTGTTGTTTGCTTATTTTGATGAATCTATGGCTAGTAAAATAGTTTATAAACCATAGATAAGTTGGAATAAATTAGGTTTAACACCAATATAAATAAATAATGAGTTCATTGCAGTACCTTGAAGTGTTCTTTTGTTTTCTTTCGCTAACGGAGCTCACGAGATTTTCTACTTTAAGTTTTGTGTTGTGGAGTTTTCATGTTTTGGGTAAAGATTTGATGGATTATGGAACAAGGAGTGGCGAGAGCCTAAGCTTGGGGATGCCCATGGCACCCCCAAGATAATCTAAGTACACATAAAAGCCAAAGCTTGGGGATGCCCCGGAAGGCATCCCCTCTTTCGTCTACTTCTATCGGTAACTTTACTTGGAGCTATATTTTTATTCACCACATGATATGTGTTTTGCTTGGAGCGTCTTTTATGATTTGAGTCTTTGCTTGTTATTCTACCAGAATCATCCCTGCTGTACACACCTTTTGAGAGAGCCATACATAATTTGGAATTTGATAGAATACTCTATGTGCTTCACTTATATCTTTTGACCTCTATAGTTTTGCTCTAGTGCTTCACTTATATCTTTTAGAGCATGGTGGTGGATTTGTTTTATAGAAACTATTGATCTCTCATGCTTCACTTAGATTGTTTTGAGAGTCTTAATAGGATGGTAATTTGCTTAAAATCCTAATATGCTTGGTATGCAAGATTAATAATAAAACTTTCTTATGAGTGTGTTGAATACTAAGAAAAGTTTGATGCTTGATGATGGTTTTGAGATATGGAGGTAATAATATCAAAGTCATGCTAGTTGAGTAGTTGTGAAATTGAGGAATACTTGTGTTGAAGTTTGCAAGTCCCGTAGCATGCACGTATGGTAAACACCGTCACCACGCCGTCCTGCTGGCGAAGCTCTTCCAGAAGCTCTACTGGATCGTGAGTTCTCGGGACGTCACCGAGCTGAACGTGTGTCGAACGCGGAGGTGTCGTATGTTCGGTACTGAGGATCGGTTGATCGTGAAGACGTATGACTACATCAGCCGCGTTGTCATAATGCTTCTGCTTACGGTCTACGAAGGTACGTAGACGACACTCTCCCCTCTCATTGCTATGCATCACCATGATCTTGCATGTGCGAGGAATTTTTTGAAGTTACTACGTTCCCCAACAGCCGTGTATGCCTCCAATCCAAGTGTTGTTGGCAAGCCCCGCGCAGACCAGCGTGCAGCGGCACCGGCGACGCGGAATAAGGGATGTGAGGGAGGGCGCGATTTCAGGGATTGCGTGACCATCGAGCCGGTGATCGCTCCAGAATCGGCAGGTTCTGCCATCGTCCAGGTGCCATGAGGTTGAAGCGCGGAAAAATGCGGCAAGTATCGTTGTCGTGGGGGAGTTGTAGGTGGTGCCAAGGGCGCGATGGGTCGGTGGCCTTGAGCCAAAGCCAACGACAGCGCAACGAGATGCCGGTGAGGTGAAGATCCCGCATGCCGAGGCCGCCAAACTCGACGGGGCGGCAAATGCGCTGCCAGTTGACAAGGCAGCAGCCTGAGCTGGCGTCTCGGCGTCCATGCCAGAAGAAGTCACAGATGATGCGCGTGATCTTCTTCAGGATCTTTGGGCAGATAGCAATCACCATGAGGATGTGGACGGGCATCGCGGAGAGAACGTGGCGCACAAGGGCGATCCGCTCGCCGTGAGATAGGAGCACGGCCTTCCAGGTCGCGAGCTTCCTTGCTAGCTTGTCCACCAGAGGGAGCAATGCCGAGGAGGGGGTCTTGCGAATGGAGAGGGGGAGGCCCATGTAGACAATGGGAAAGGCGGTGACCGCACACCCAATAGTTGAGGCGATGGCCGTGGCAATCTCCTGCCCGCATCGGATGGGGGTGGCGGAGCACTTCAGGAAGTTAGTGCACAGGCCAGAGGCGTCGCCAAACACACACAACAGCTCGCGAAGGGTGGCTAACTCGGAGTTGGTTGGGTGGCAAAAGATCGCCACGTTGTCCTCAAATAGAGATATCCTTGACGTGGCATGCCTGTTGGTGAGACGTTGGAGCAGGCCGGATCGTGACGCGTGTTGCAGCAAGGAGTTGAGTGTGTCAATCATGATGGCGAAGAGCAGAGGGGACATGGGGTCGCCCTGGCGTAGCCCGCAAGCATGATTGATACGTCACCGTCGTATCTATAATTTTTTATTGTTCCATGCCAATATTATACAACTTTCATATACTTTTGGCAACTTTTTATACTATTTTTGGGACTAATATATTGATCCAGTGCCCAGTGTCAGTTCCTGTTTGTTGCATGTTTTTTGTTTCGTGGAAAAGCCATATCAAATGGAGTCCAAACGGGATAAAAAAGGACGGAGAATATTTTTGGAATGTATGTGAAATATGGGAAGAAAATCAACGCGAGACGGTGCCCGAGGGAGCCATGGGGCAGGCGGGCACGCCCCTGACCCTTGTGGGCCCCCATAAGGCGCTTAATGCTCTTCTTTGGCCGCAAGAAAGCTAATTTTCGGGAAAAATCGGAGCGAAGGTTTCAATCCAATCCGAGTTACGGATCTCCAGATGTATAAGAAACAGTGAAAGGGCAGAATCCCAGAACGCAGAAACAGAGAGAGACAGAGAAACAGATCCAATCTCGGAGGGGCTCTCGCCCCTCCGCCTCCATGGAGGCCATGGACCAGAGGGTAAACCCTTCTCCCATCTAGGGAGAAGATCAAGGGAGAAGAAGAAGGGGGGCTCTCTCCCCCTTGCTTCCGGTGGTTCCGGAACGCCGTCGGGGGCCATCATCATCACCGCGATCTTCACCAACACCTACGCCATCTTTACCAACATCCCCATCACCTCCCCCCCTCTATCTACAGCGGTCCACTCTCCCGCAACCCGCTGTACCCTCTACTTGAACATGGTGCTTTATGCTTCATATTATTATCCATTGATGTGTTGCCATCCTATGATGTCTGAGTAGATTTTCGTTGTCCTATCGGTGGTTGATGAATTGCTATGATTGGTTTAACTTGCTTGTGGTTATGTTGCTGTCCTTTGGTGCCCATAATATGAGCACGCGCGTGGATCACACCATAGGGTTAGTTGTATGTTGATAGGATTATGTATTGGAGGGCAAGAGTGACAGAAGCTTCAACCTAGCATAGAAATTGATGCATACGGGATTGAGGGGGGGCCAATATATCTTAATGCTATGGTTGTGTTTTACCTTAATGAACGTTAGTAGTTGTGGACGCTTGCTAATAGTTCCAATCATAAGTTCATAGAATTCCAAGTCAGGGATGACATGCTAGCAGTGGCCTCTCCCACATGAAACTTGCTATCGGTCTAGTAAAGTAGTCAATTGCTTAGGGACAATTTCGCAATGCCTACCACCACTTTTCCACACTCGCTATATTTACTTTATTGCTTCTTTATCTAAACAGCCCCTAGCTTTTATTTACGTGCTCTTTATTATCTTGCAAACCTATCCAAAAACACCTACAAAGTACTTCTAGTTTCATACTTGTTCTAGGTAAAGTGAACGTTAAGCGTGCGTAGAGTTGTATAGGTGGTCGATAGAACTTGAGGAATATTTGTTCTACCTTTAGCTCCTCGTTGGGTTCGACACTCTTACTTATCGTAAGAGGCTACAATTGATCCCCTATACTTGTGGGTTATCAAGATCTTTTTCTGGCGCCTTTGCCGGGGAGCCATAGCGTTGGGTGAATATTCTCGTGTGTGCTTGTTTGCTTTATCACTAAGTAATTTTTATTTCCTGTTCTAAGTTGTTCTCTATCTTTAGTTATGGATATGGAACACGAAACACCAAAAAAATTAGTGGTACTTGCTACTCATGGAGATGGGGAACCTCCTAAAACCCTCGATGCTCATTATGTGAAAGATATTATGTACTACTTTGATAATCCTGAGAAAACCCCATTCAATTATATAATGGGAGACATGTTGGATCAACGTGAATACTTTAGGGATTATTGCTTGAATCAAAAAGAGAAACTATTATGGGATCAAATTCATATGTTGCATTGGTATGCTCGGCAACTTTGCTTGAGATATGATTATACTTGTTGCTCTAGGATGAAGGCTCCACACCTTCCCTTTTCATGCAAATTTAATGATGATAAAACCTTGGCTTCTTATGCTAATGGTATATATGATTACTATGATGTGGAACAAATAGAAGAATTCGTTGCTTTTATGGGTGCTTATGAAATTGAATCTTTGTTTAAAGAGTTTGAAGATTTTGATGATTCAGTTTATAGACCTGAAAATTTTGCTATACTTAAATATTGCTATGAGAATTATGAATTGAATTCCGATATTGATGATTTTATTAAGAGAGTCTCCGCTGTCCAAGAAGAGACTAATATTTTGCAGGAGTCTATGGAAGAAGAAATTAAGGACATTGTGAGCTCATTGGATGAAAAAGATGAGGAGGAGAGCGAAGAACAAAAGGAGGAACAGCGGATTGATCACCCGTGTCCACCTTCTAATGAGAGTAACCCTTCAACTCATACATTGTTTAATTTCCCTTCGTGCTTACCAAAGGATGAATGCTATGATAATTGTTATGATCCCGTTGATTCTTTCGAAATATCCCTTTTTGATGATGCTTGCTATGCTTGTGGCCAAGATGCCAATATGAATTATGCTTATGGAGATGAACTTGCTATAGTTCCTTATGTTAAATATGAAATTGTTTCTATTGCACCCACACATGATAGTCCTAATATCTTTTTGAATTCTCCCAACTACACTATATTGGAGAAGTTTGCACTTATTAAGGATTATATTGATGGGTTGCCTTTTACCGCTACACATGATGATTTTGATAGATATAATATGCATGTTCTTGCTGCTCCTACTTGCAATTATTATGAGAGAGGAACTATATCTCCACCTCTCTATGTTTCCCACACGATAAAATTGCAAGAAACTGCTTATGCTATGTATTGGCCTTTACTTGATGTGCACGAATTGTTCTTTTATGACATGCCGATGCATAGGAAGAGAGTTAGACTTCGTCATTACATGATATATGTTACTTTGTGCTCACTACTAAATGCCAAATCATTGCTAATTCAAATTGTCTTTAATATACCTTGGGATCCGGGTGGATTCATTACTTGAGCACCTTATGCCTAGCTTAATGCCTTTAAAGAAAGCGCTGCCAGAGAGACAACCCAGAAGTTTTAGAGAGTCATTTATTTCTATTGTGTGCTTTTATAAAGTTTAAATATCTATGCCAATATAAAAAGACCCAAATGGGTAGATCCAAACCATCTAAACCGTTAAATCATGATATCTAGCGGTTCAAATCGCTCCAGTGTTGAGCACTAAACACGTTTAATATTCTAATTACCCACCACTGCCATTGGTTATAAACACATTTTGACTCAACACTATCCCTTGAAATCTGCCATGCAATTAATATCCTACTATTCCCGCGAAAAAGTAATTGATATCGTACCAAATACCAACGTGCAACAGATATATCTTACCTAATATAACGTGCAACTAATATCCTACCTAATATAAACGTGCATTGCACGTACATTATTACTAGTAAAAATAATGTGCCAAGGTTTGCCTTTAGGATGTTTAGATTGCTTGTTGGTTTGTGCGGTGCAGGACAGAAACTTTGGCTGTAGTGCACGATTTTACATTTTTTACTGTAATGTCAAACGGTTCTGAAACTTTTTGCACTGTGTTGCTATACAAATTTTTATTTTTCCTAATTTTGGTAGAATTTGTGAAGTACCAGAGGTATGGTGAATGTTCAGATTATTACAGATTGTTCTGTTTTAGACAGATTCTGTTTTTGATGCATAGTTTGCTTGTTTTGCTGAAACTATCAATTTATATCAGTGGATTAAGCCATGGAAAAGTTATATTACAGTAGCTACAATGCAAAAACAAAATATGAATTGGTTTGCAACAGTACTTAGAGTAGTGATTTGCTTTATTATACTAACGGATCTTACCGACTTTTCTGTTGAAGTTTTGTGTGGATGAAGTGTTCGAGGATCGAGGAAGTCTCAATGTGAGAAGAAGGAAGAGAGGCAAGAGCTCAAGCTTGGGGATGCCCAAGGCACCCCAAGTATATATTCAAGTAGACTCAAGCGTCTAAGCTTCGGGATTCCCCGGAAGGCATCCCCTCTTTCTTCAACAAGTATCAGTATGTTTTCGGATTCGTTTCATTCATGTGATATGTGCAGATCTTGGAGCGTCTTCTGCATTTAGTTTTAACTTTTCTTTTATGCACCATGCTGGTATGAGATAGTCCTTGGTTGATTTATAGAATTCTCTTTGCACTTCACTTATATATTTTGAGTATGGCTTTATAGAATGCTTCATGTGCTTCACTTATATCATTTGAAGTTTGGATTACCTTTTTCTCTTTACATAGAAAACCGCCATTTGTAGAATGCTCTTTTGCTTCACTTATACTTGTTAGAGCGTGAGCATACCTTTTATAGAAAGAATTAAACTCTCTTGCTTCACTTATATCTATTTAGAGAGATGACATGAATTGGTCGTTCACATGGTTAGTCATAAAATCCTACATAAAAATTGTAGATCACTGAATATGATATGTTTGATTCCTTGCAATAGTTTTGCGATATAAAGATGGTGATATTAGAGTCATGCTAGTGGGTTGTTGTGGATTGTAGAAATACTTGTGTTGAAGTTTGTGATTCCCGTAGCATGCACGTATGGTGAACCGTTATGTAACGAAGTCGGAGCATGATTTATTTATTGATTGTCTCCTTATGAGTGGCGGTCGGGGACGAGCGATGGTCTTTTCCTACCAATCTATCCCCCTAGGAGCATGCGCGTAGTACTTTGTTTCGATGACTAATAGATTTTTGCAATAAGTATGTGAGTTCTTTATGACTAATGTTGAGTCCATGGATTATACACATTCTCACCCTTCCATCATTGCTAGCCTCTTCGGTACCGTGCATTGCCCTTTCTCACCTCGAGAGTTGGTGCAAACTTCGCCGATGCATCCAAACCCCGTGATATGATACGCTCTGTCACACATAAGCCTCCTTATATCATGGCATTTCCATAGCTATTCCGAGATATATTGCCATGCAACTTCCATCATCATCATACACATGACTCGAGCATTCATTGTCATATTGCTTTGCATGATCGTAAGATAGCTAGCATGATATTTTCATGGCTTGTCCGTTTTTTGATATCTTTGCTACGCTAGATCATTGCACATCCCGGTACACCACCGGAGGCATTCATATAGAGTCATATTTTCTTCTAGTATCGAGTTGTAATATTGAGTTGTAAGTAAATAAAAGTGTGATGATCATCATTATTAGAGCATTGTCCCATGTGAGGAAAGGATGATGGAAGCTATGATTCCCTCACAAGTTGGAATGAGTCTCCGGACTTTACAAAAAGAGAGGCCAAAGAAGCCCACAAAAAATAAAAGAGGCCAAAGAAGCCCACCAAAAAAGAATAAAAATATAAAAATATAAAAAAATGAGAGAAAAGAGAGAAGGGACAATGTTACTATCCTTTTACCACACTTGTGCTTCAGAGTAGCACCATGTTCTTCATATAGTCTCTTGAGTTATCACTTTCATATACTAGTGGGAATTTTCATTATAGAACTTGGCTTGTATATTCCATTGATGGGCTTCCTAAAATGCCCGAGGTCTTCACGAGCAAGCAAGTTGGATGCACACCCACTTAGTTTTCAGTTTGAGCTTTCATACACTTATAGCTCTTAGTGCATCTGTTGCATGGCAATCACTACTCCTCACATTGACATAAATTGATGGGCATCTCCATAGCCCATTGATTAGCCGCGTCGATGTGAGACTTTCTCATTTTTGTCTTCTCCACACAACCTCCACCATCATATTCTATTCCACCCATAGTGCTATGTCCATGGCTCACGCTCATGTATTGCGTGAAAGTTGAAAAGGTTTGAGAACGTCAAAAGTATGAAACAATTGCTTGGCTTGTCATCGGGGTTGTGCATGATTTGAATATTTTGTGTGGTGAATATGGAGTATAGCCAGACCATATGATTTTGTAGGGATAACTTTGTTTGGCCATGTTATTTTGAAAAGACATGATTGCTTTATTAATATGCTTGAAGTATTATTGTCTTAATGTCAAATGATAGACTATTGCTTTGAATCACTTGTGTCTTAATATTCATGCCATGATTAGATTACATGATCAAGATTATGCTAGGTAGAATTCCACATCAAAAATTATCTTTTTTATCATTTACCTACTCCAGGACGAGCAGGAATTAAGCTTGGGGATGCTGATATGTCTCCGTCGTATCTATAATTTTTGATTGGTCCATACCAATATTATACAACTTTCATATACTTTTGGCAACATTTTATACTATTTTTGGGACTAATATATTGATCTAGTGCCCAGTGCCAGTTCCTGTTTGTTGCATGTTTTTGTTTCGCAGAAAATCCATATCAAACGGAGTCCAAACAAGATAAAAACGGACGGAGAATATTTTTGGAATATATGTGCAATATGGGAAGAAAATCAATGCGAGACGGTGCCCGAGGGAGCCACGAGGCAGGGGGGCGCGCCCCACCCCCTGGGAGCGCCCCTGACCCTTGTTGGCCCCCCGTAAGGCGGTTAATGCTCTTCTTTGGCCGCAAGAAAGCTAATTTTTGGGAAAAATCGTAGTGAAGGTTTCGGTCCAATCGGAGTTAGGGATCTCCAGATATATAAGAAATGATGAAAGGGCAGAATCCCAGAACGCAGAAACAGAGAGAGACAAAGAGACAGATCCAATCTCGGAGGGGATCTCGCCCCTTCGCCTCCATGGAGGCCATGAAGCAGAGGGGAAACCCTTCTCCCATCTAGAGAGAAGGTCAAGGAAGAAGAAGAAGGAGGGGGCTCTCTCCCCCTCGCTTCCGGTGGCACCGGAACACCATCGGGGGCCATCATCATCACCGCAATCTTCACCAACACCTACGCCATCTTCACCAACATCTCCATCACCTTCCCCCCTCTATCTACAGTGGTCCACTCTCCCGCAACCCGTTGTTCCCTCTACTTGAACATGGTGCTTTATGCTTCATATTATTATCCAATGATGTGTTGCCATCCAATGATGTCTGAGTAGATTTTCGTTGTCCTATCGATGGTTAATAAATTGCTATGATTGGTTTAATTTGCTTGTGGTTATGTTATTGTCCATTGGTGCCCATCATATGAGCGCGGACATGGTTCACACCATAGGGTTAGTTGTTTGTTGATAGGACTATGTATTGGAAGGAAAGAGTGATAGAAGCTTCAACCTAGCATAGAAATTGATGCATACGGGATTGAAGGGGGACCAATATATCTTAATGCTATGGTTGGGTTTTACCTTAATGAATGTTAGTAGTTGCGGATGATACGTCTCCAACGTATCTATAATTTTTGATTGCTCCATGCTATATTATCTACTGTTTTGGGGCAATATTGGGCTTTATTATCCACTTTTATATTACTTTTGGGACTAACCTATTAACCAGAGGCCCAACCTAGATTTGCTGTTTTTTTGCCTATTTCAGTGTTTAGAAGAAAAGGAATATCAAACGAAGTCGAAACGGAACGAAATCAACTGGAGAAGTTATTTTTGAAAGGAAAGCAACCCAGGGAACTTGGAGTGCACGACAGGGGAGACACGGGCTTCCCACGAGGGTGGGGGCGCGTCCACCCCCCTAGGGCGCGCCCTCCTGCCTCATGGGGCCCCCGTGGCTCCTCCGACGTACTTCCTGCACCCATATATATCGTCGTACTCTAAAACTTCCAGAATGGAGATTAGATCGGGAGTTCCGCTGCCACAAGCCTCTGTAGCCACCAAAAGTCAATCGGGACCCTATTCCGGTACCCTGCCGGAGGGGGGGATCCCTCACCGGTGGCCATCTTCATCATCTCGGCGCTCTCCATGACGAGGAGGGAGTAGTTTGCCCTCGGGGCTGAGGGTATGTACCAGTAGCTATGTGTTTGATCTCTCTCTCTCTCGTGTTCTTGATTTGGCACGATCTTGATGTATCGCAAGCTTTGCTATTATAATTGGATCTTATGTTTCTCCTCCCCCTCTACTCTCTTGTAATGAATTGAGTTTCCCCTTTGAAGTAATCTTATCGGATTGAGTCTTTAAAGATTTGAGGACACTTGATGTATGTCTTGCGTGGGATAACCGTGGTGACAATGGGTTATTCTATTGATCCACTTGATGTATGTTTTGGTGATCAACTTGCGGGTTTCATGACATTGGGAACCTATGCATAGGGGTTGGCACACGTTTTCGTCGTGATTCTCCGGTAGAAACTTTGGGCACTCTTTGAGGTTCTATGTGTTGGTTGAATAGATGAATCTGAGATTGTGTGATGCATATCGTATAATCATACCCACGGATACTTGAGGTGACATTGGAGTATCTAGGTGACATTAGGGTTTCGGTTGATGTGTGTCTTAAGGTGTTATTCTAGTATGAACTCTAGGGCTGTTTGTGACACTTATAGGAATAGCCCAACGGATTGATTGGAAAGAATAACTTTGAGGTGGTTTCGTACCCTACCATAATCTCTTCATTTGTTCTCCGCTATTAGTGACTTTGGAGTGACTCTTTGTTGCATGTTGAGGGATAGTTATGTGATCCAATTATGATATTATTGTTGAGTGAACTTACACTAGCGAAAGTATGAACCCTAGGCCTTATTTCCTATCATTGCAATACCGTTTACGCTCACTTTTATCACTTGCTACCTTGCTGTTTTTATTATTTCAGATTACAAATACCTTTATCTACTGCCCATATACCACTTGTTTCACCATCTCTTCACCGAACTAGTGCACCTATACAATTTACCATTGTATTGGGTGTGTTGGGGACACAAGAGACTCTTTGTTATTTGGTTGCAGGGTTGCTTGAGAGAGACCATCTTCATCCTACGCCTCCTACAGATTGATAAACCTTAGGTCATCCACTTGAGGGAAATTTGCTACTGTCCTACAAACCTCTGCACTTGGAGGCCCAACAACGTCTACAAGAAGAAGGTTGTGTAGTAGACATCAAGCTCTTTTATGGCGCCGTTGCCGGGGAGGTGAGTGCTTGAAGGTATATGTTTAGATCTTGCAATCGAGTCTTTTAGTTTCTTGTTTTATCACTAGTTTTGTTTATAAAAGAAAATTACAAAAAAATGGAATTGAGTTTGTCTCATACGCTTCACCTTTTTAATATGTTTCGTGAGTATGATGGAAAGGAAAATTGTGCTCAAGTGCTAGAAGAAGAAATCTGTAAAATGTTTGGCACTAAATATTTGAATGATGAGCATGATTGCAATGTTGTTAGTATGAATTCCTTGAATATCCATGATTCTAATGATATGCAAAGCTACAAGCTTGGGGAAGCTATGTATGATGAAGATGATATTTTTTGTCCCCCAAGTTTGGATGAGCAAATTTATTATGATGAAAGCATGCCTCCTATCTATGATGATTATTGTGATGACATGTATGCTTTAAAGAATAATGATAACCATGAAACTTGTCATCTTGATCTTAATTTTCAATCACATGATAGTTATTTTGTTGAGTTTGCTCCCAGTATTATTCATGAGAAGAATTTTGCTTATGTGGAGAGTAGTAAATTTTCTATGCTTGTAGATCATGAAAGGAATGCTTTAGGTGCTGGTTATATTGTTGAATTCATTCATGATTCTACTGAAAATTATTATGAGGGAGGAACTTATGCTTGTAGGAGTTGCAATAATATCAAGTTTCCTCTCTATGTTCTTAAAATCTTGAAGCTATGCTTATTTTGCTCTCCTATGCTAGTTGATTATTGTTCCCATAAGTTGTTTGCTCTCAAAATCCCTATGCATAGGAAGTGGGTTAGACATAAATGTGCTAGTCATATTCTTCATGATGCTCTCTTTATGTTTCAATTCTTAGCCTTTATGTGAGCATCATTGTCATTATCATGACTAGCTAGGGGCGTTAAACGATAGCGCTTGTTGGGAGGCAACCCAATTTTATTTTTGTTCATTGCTTTTTGTTTCTGTTTAATAATAAATAATTCATCTAGCCTCTGTTTAGATGTGATTTTATACTTTTAATTAGTGTTTGTGCCAAGTAGAACCTTTGGGAAGACTTGGGGGAAGTCTTTGTGACCATGCTGTAAAAAACAGAAACTTTAGCGCTCATGAGAACTGCTGCCATTTTTATCTGGAGAGTGATATTTAGTTAATTCTTTTTGCAGATGATTAATAGATAAATTCCTCAGGTCCAGAAATTTATTTTAGAATTTTATGAGTTACATAAGTATACGTTTGATCCATATTACTACAGACTGTTCTGTTTTTGACAGATTCTGTTTTTCATGTGTTGTTTACTTATTTTGATGAACCTATGGCTAGTAAAATAGTTTATAAACCATAGAGAAGTTGTAATACAGTAGGTTTAACACCATTATAAATAAATAATGAGTTCATTACAGTACCTTGAATTGGTGATTTATTTTCTTATACTAACGGAGCTTACGAGTTTTCTGTTAAGTTTTGTGTTGTGAAGTTTTCAAGTTTTGGGTAAGGATTCGATGGACTATGGAATAAGGAGTGGCAAGAGCATAAGCTTGGGGATGCCCAGGGAACCCCAAGGTAATATTGAAGGACAACCAAGAGCCTAAGCTTGGCGATGCCCCAGAAGGCATCCCCTCTTTCGTCTTTGTTCATCGGTAACTTTACTTGGAGCTATATTTTTATTCGCCACATGATATGTGTTTTGCTTGGAGCGTCAATTTATTTTGTAAGGATTTTCTTTCTGTTATTTAGAAAAATATTTTTCATCTTTTATTTCAATAAAAGTGGCATTAATAGTCTTTACTATGCCTATGTTACAAGTATACATGTTGCTGTTTGAAAACAGAAAGTTTACCGCTGTTGCAATAATTCCCTAGAAAAGTCAGAATGTGATAAAATATTGAAACCTTTTGCATATTAAGCTCTGATAAATTTTCTACAGTGGGAATTTTCTGTCATAATTTTTGGAGCTAGGGAAGTATGGATATTGCAGTATTCTTTACAGACTATCCTGTTTAGGCAGATTGCTGTTATGTTTGCATTGTTTGCATATGTTTGCTTCTTTAATGATTCTATTTGAGGATAGGACTATTAAATATGCAGAGGCATTTAGTACGCAATGTTGAATAATAATTTTAGTGATTTGCTACAGTAGAGTATGATAAGGTTTTTGCAATGGTTTATACTAACTTATCTCATGAGTCCTTGTTGAGTTTTGTGTGGATGAAGCTTTTGAGATTTAGGGAGACCGTGATATGACAGGAATTAAGGAGACACAAAAGCTCAACCTTGGGGATGCCCAAGGCACCCCAAGATAATATTTCAAGAAGTATCAAGCGTCTAAGCTTGGGGATGCCCCGGTTGGCATCCCACCTCTCTTCTTCAACAACTATCAGTTAGTATCGGTTGATCCTAAGTTTTTGCTTCTTCACATGATGTTTGCTATTCTTAGATGTCATTTTATTTTGCTTTGCTTGCTGTTTAATATAATACCAAGATCTGAAATTATTAAATCTTAGAGAGTCTTCACATAGTTGCATAATTATTCGACTACTCATTGATCTTCACTTATATCTTTCAGAGTAGTTTGTCGTTTGCTCTAGTGCTTCACTTATACCTTTTAGAGCATGGTGGTAGTTTAATTTTGAAGAAATAGATGAACTCTCATGCTTCACTTAGATTATTTTGAGAGTCTTAAATAGCATGGTAATTTGCTTAAAATCCTAATATGCTAGATATTCAAGATTAGTAAAAAAAATCTTATGAGTGTTTTGGATACTAAGAGAAGTTTGATGCTTGATGATTTTTTTGACATATGGAGGTAATAATATCAAAGTCGTGCTAGTTGAGTAGTTGTGAATTTGAGGAATACTTGTGTTGAAGTTTGCAAGTCCCGTAGCATGCACGTATGGTAAACATTGTGTAACAAATTTGAAACATGAGGTGTTATTTGATTGTCCTCCTTATGAGTGCGGTCGGGGACGAGCAATGGTCTTCTCCTACCAATCTATCCCCCTAGGAGCATGCGCGTAGTGCCGAGGTTTTTGATGACTTGCAGATTTTTGCAATAAGTATGTGAGTTCTTTATGACTAATGTTGAGTCCATCGATTATACGCACTCTCACCCTTCCATCCTGGCTAGCCTCTTCGGTACCATGCATTGCCCTTTCTCACATTGAGAGTTGGCGCAAACTTCGCCGGTGCATCCAAACCCCGTGATATGATACGCTCTGTCTCACATAAACCTCCTTATATCTTCCTCAAAACAGCCACCATACCTACCTATTATGGCATTTCCATAGCCATTCCGAGATATATTGCCATGCAACTTTCCACCATTACGTTCATCATGACACATTCATCATTGTCATATTGCTTTGCATGATCATGTAGTTGACATCGTATTTGTGGCAAAGCCACCATTCATAATTCTGTCATAAATGTCACTCTTGATTCATTGCATATCTCGGTACACCACCGGAGGCATTCATATAGATTCATACTTTGTTCTAGTATCGAGTTGTAATCATTGAGTTGTAAATAAATAGAAGTGTGATGATCATCATTCAATAGAGCATTGTCCCCAAAAAAGGGAAAGTCCAAATAAAAAAAGAAAGGACAAATAAATAAGAAAAGGAAAGGCCAAATAAAAAAAGGCCAAAAAAGGGGGCAATGCTACTATACCTTTTCCACACTTGTGCTTCAAAGTAGCACCATGATCTTTATGATATAGAGTCTCTTGTTTTGTCACTTTCATATACTAGTGGGAATTTTACATTATAGAACTTGGCTTGTATATTCCAATGATGGGCCTCCTCAAGTGCCCTAGGTCTTCGTGAGCAAGCAGGTTGGATGCACACCCACTAGTTTCTTTTGTTGAGCTTTCATACATTTATAGCTCTAGTGCATCCGTTGCATGGCAATCCGTACTCCTTGCATTAACATCAATCGATGGGCATCTCCCATTGATTAGCCTCGTTGATGTGAGACTTTCTCCTTTTTTCTCTTCTCCACATAACCCCCCTCATTATTCTATTCCACCCGTAGTGCTATATCCATGGCTCGGGCTCATGTATTGAGTGAAAGTTTATAGGTTTGAGATTACTAAAGTATGAAACAATTGCTTGTCTTGTCATCAGGGTTGTGCATGATGAGAGCATTCTTGTGTGACGAAAATGGAGCATGACTAAACTATATGATTTTGTAGGGATGAACTTTCTTTGGCCATGTTATTTTGAGAAGACATAATTGCTTAGTTAGTATGCTTGAAGTATTATCATTTTTATGTCAATATGAACTTTTTTCTTGAATCTTTCAAATCTGAATATTCATATCAGAAGTAAGAAGAATTACATTGAAATTATGCCAACTAGCATTCCACATCAAAAAATATCTTTTTTATCATTTACCTACTCGAGGACGAGCAGGAATTAAGCTTGGGGATGCTTGATACGTCTCCAACGTATCTATAATTTTTGATTGCTCCATGCTATATTATCTACTGTTTTGGGCAATATTGGGCTTTATTATCCACTTTTATATTACTTTTGGGACTAACCTATTAACCGGAGGCCCAACCCAGATTTGCTGTTTTTTGCCTATTTCAGTGTTTCGAAGAAAAGGAATATCAAACGAAGTCGAAACGGAACGAAATCAACTGGAGAAGTTATTTTTGCAAGGAAAGCAACCAAGTGAACTTGGAGTGCACGTCAGGGGAGACACAGGCTGCCCACGAGGGTGGGGGCGCGCCCACCTGCCTCATGGGGCCCCCATGGCTCCTCCGACATACTTCCTGCACCCATATATATCGTTGTACCCTGAAACTTCCAAAACAGAGATTAGATCGGGAGTTCTGCCGCTGCAAGCCTCTGTAGCCACCAAAAGTCAATCGGGACCCTGTTCGGGCACCCTGCCGGAGGGGGGGGATCCCTCACTAGTGGCCATCTTCATCATCCCGACGCTCTCCATGACGAGGAGGGAGTAGTTTACCCTCAGGGCTGAGGGTATGTACCTGTAGCTATGTGTTTGATCTCTCTATCTCTCTCGTGTTCTTGATTTGGCACGATCTTGATGTATCGCGAGCTTTGCTATTATAATTGGATCTTATGTTTCTCCTCCCCCTCTACTCTCTTGTAATGAATTGAGTTTCCCCTTTGAAGTAATCTTATCGGATTGAGTCTTTAAAGATTTGAGAACACTTGATGTATGTCTTGCGTGGGATAACCGTGGTGACAATGGGTTATTCTATTGATCCACTTGATGAATGTTTTGGTGATCAACTTGCGGGTTTCGTGACATTGGGAACCTATGCATAGGGGTTGGCACACGTTTTCGTCGTGATTCTCCGGTAGAAACTTTGGGCACTCTTTGAGGTTCTATGTGTTGGTTGAATAGATGAATCTGAGATTGTGTGATGCATATCGTATAATCATACCCACGGATACTTGAGGTGACATTGGAGTATCTAGGTGACATTAGGGTTTCGGTTGATGTGTGTCTTAAGGTGTTATTATAGTACGAACTCTAGGGCTGTTTCTGACACTTATAGGAATAGCCCAACGGATTGATTGGAAAGAATAACTTTGAGGTGGTTTCGTACCCTACCATAATCTCTTCGTTCGTTCTCCGCTATTAGTGACTTTGGAGTGACTCTTTGTTGCATGTTGAGGCATAGTTATGTGATCCAATTATGATATTATTGTTGAGGGAACTTACACTAGCGAAAGTATGAACCCTAGGCCTTATGTCCTATCATTGCAATGCCGTTTATGCTCACTTTTATCACTTGCTACCTTGCTGTTTTTATTATTTCAGATTACAAATACCTTTATCTACTATCCGTATACCACTTGTTTCACCATCTCTTCGCCGAACTAGTGCACCTATACAATTTACCATTGTATTGGGTGTGTTGGGGACACAAGAGACTCTTTGTTATTTGGTTGCAGGGTTGCTTGAGAGAGATCATCTTCATCCTACGCCTCCTACGGATTGATAAACCTTAGGTCATCCACTTGAGGGAAATTTGCTACTGTCCTACAAACCTCTGCACTTGGAGGCCCAACAACGTCTAGAAGAAGAAGGTTGTGTAGTAGACATCAGCGGACGCTTGATAATAGTTCCGATCATAAGTGCATAGAATTCCAAGTCAGGGATGCCATGCTAGCAGTGGCCTCTCCCACATGAAACTTGCTATCGGTCTAGTAAAGTACTCAATTGCTTAGGGACAATTTTGCAACGCCTATCACCACTTTTCCACACTCGCTATATTTACTTTTTTGCTTCTTTATCTAAACAACACCTAGCTTTTATTTACGCGCTCTTTATTATCTTTCAAACCTATCCAAAAACACCTACAAAGTACTTCTAGTTTCATACTTGTTCTAGGTAAAGCGAACATTAAGCGTGCGTAGAGTTCTATCGGTGGTCGATAGAGCTTGAGGGAATATTTGTTCTACCTTTAGCTCCTTGTTGGTTTCGACACTCTTACTTATCGAAAGAGGCTACAATTGATCCCCTATACTTGTGGGTTATCAATGATCCACGGGTGGTTCGGGGTTTCCATTGACGAGGACGCGCGTGGAGGCCATGGAGAGGAGGATGCAGACCCACTCGCGCCAGTGATGTCCGAAACCGAGGTGGCGTAGAGTTTGCAGGAGGAAGGACCAGGACACAGTATCGAAGGCCTTCGCGATGTCAGGCTTGAGAAGAATTCTCGGGGCCCTCTGATTGTGGAGTTGTTGCGCCGTCTACTGAACAAGGAGGAAGTTGTCGTGCACGCTGCGTCCCGCGATGAAGGCGCTCTAGTTGGCAGAAACAAGCTGCCCCATCTTTGGTGCAAGCCTCAAGGAGAGGACCTTGGCGAAGAGCTTAGCAAGCAGGTGGATCAGGCTGATCGGTCTGTAGTCGGTGAGTGTACACGCATCCGGATTCTTGGGGAGGAGGATGAAAAGGGCCTCATTGAGCTTGTGAAATCCCCTCCAGTTCATGGCCTAGAGATTCTCGAATGCAGTGCAGATGTCTGCCTTGATGATAGGCCAGCAAGCACGCAGGAATTCAGCCATGAACCCGTCCGGCCCGGGCGCCTTGCCCACGGGGAGTTGTTTGACCACGGCCCAGATTTCATCTTCCAAGAATGGCTGCTGAAGGTCGGCAAGACGTGCCCAGGATGGAGCTAAAGTGCTCGAAGGCCGCCTTGGCCATCTCTGCCTCATGTTGGCTCCCACATGTTCCACGATGATCTCATCGGATGAACCACGATGTCGGGGATTCAATCAATCCCGTATATGATACGTCTCCAGCGTATCTATAATTTTTTTATTGTTCCATGCTATTATATTATCAACCTTGGATGTTTTATATGCATTTATACGCTATTTTATATGATTTTGGGACTGACCTATTAACCTAGAGCCAAGTGCCAGTTTTTGTTTTTTTCCTTGTTTTTGAGTTTTACAGAAAAGGAAAACCAAATGGAGTCCAATTGACGTGCCAATTTTTGACAATTTTTTATGGACCAAAATAAGACCCCGGAGTAAAAGAGTTGGGCCAGAGGAGTCCCGGGCCGTCCACGAGGGTGGGGGCGCCCCCCCCCCCCCCCCCAGGCGCGTGGGCCTGCCTCGTGGACGACTCGGGAACCTTATTGACGTGAGACCGATGCCAGAAATTCCTATAAATACACAAACCTCCAGAAAATAACATAGATTGGGTGTTCCGCCGCCAGAAGCCTCCGTAGCCACTGAAAACCAATCTAGACCCGTTCCGGCACCCTATCATAGGGGGGAATCCCTCTCAGGTGGCCATCTTCATCATCCTGGCGCTCTCCATGATGACGAGCGAGTAGTTCACCCTCGGGGCAGAGGGTATGTGATGACCGACAAGTATAGGGGATCTATCGTAGTCCTTTCGATAAGTAAGAGTGTCAAACCCAACGAGGAGCAGAAGGAAATGATAAGCAGTTTTTAGCAAGGTATTCTCTGCAAGTACTGAAATAAGTGGTAACAGATAGTTTTGTGATAAGATAATTTGTAACGAGCAACAAGTAACAAAAGTAAATAAAGTGCAGCAAGGTGGCCCAATCCTTTTTGTAGCAAAGGACAAGCCTGGACAAACTCTTATATAAGGAAAAGCGCTCCCGAGGACACATGGGAATATCGTCAAGCTAGTTTTCATCACGTTCATATGATTTGCGTTCGATACTTTGATAATTTGACATGTGGGTGGACCGGTGCTTGGGTGTTGTTCTTACTTGAACAAGCATCCCACTTATGATTAACCTCTATTGCAAGCATCCTCAACTACAACAAAAGTATTAAGGTAAACCTAACCATAGCATGAAACATATGGATCCAAATCAGCCCCTTATGAAGCAACACATAAACTAGGGTTTAAGCTTCTGTCACTCTAGCAACCCATCATCTACTTATTACTTCCCAATGCATTCCTCTAGGCCCAAATAATGGTGAAGTGTTATGTAGTTGACGTTCACATAACACCACTAGAGGCTAGACAACATACATCTCATCAAAATATCGAACGAATACCAAATTCACATGACTATTGATAGCAAGACTTCTCCCTTGTCCTCAGGAACAAACGTAACTACTCACACATCATAAACATGTTCATAATTAGAGGGGTATTAATATGCATATAGGATCTGAACATATGATCTTTCACCAATTAAACCAACTAGCATTAACTACAAGGAGTAATTAACGCTACTAGCAACCTACTAGCACCAATCCCGGACTTGGAGACAAGAATTGAATACAAGAGATGAACTAGGGTTTTGAGATGAGATGGTGCTAATGAAGATGTTGATGGATATTGCCCTCTCCCGATGAGAGGGGCGTTGGTGATGACGATGGAGACGATTTCCCCCTCCGGGAGGGAAGTTTCCTCGGCAGAACAGCTCTGCCAGAGCTCTAGATTGGATCTGCCAAGGTTCCGCCTCGTGGCGGCGGAGTTTCGTCCCGAAAGGTTGCTTCTTATTTTTTTCTCGACGAAATACTTCATATAGGAGAAGATGGTCATCGGAGAGCCACCAGGGAGCCCACGAGGTAGGGGGCGCGCCCTTGGGGGGGTGCCCCCCACCCTTGTGAGAAGGGTGTGGGCCCCCTGGCCTTCATCTTTGGCGAGGATATTCCGTGGAGTTTCAGGACTTTTGGAGTTGTGCAGAATAGGTCTCTAATATTTGCTCCTTTTCCAGCCTAGAATTCCAGCTGGCGGCATTCTCCCTCCTTATGTAAACCTTGTAAAATAAGAGAGAATAGCCATAAGTATTGTGACATAATGTGAAATAACAGCCCATAATGCAATAAATATCGATATAAAAGCATGATGCAAAATGGACGTATCAACTCCCCCAAGCATAGACCTCGCTTGTCCTCAAGCAAAAAGCCGAAATCAAAAAATATGTCCACATGTTTAGACATGAAGGTGTCGATAAAAATAAAATACGGACATGAGGGCATCATGATCATTCTAAGAACAACAACTTATATAATTCTTGTCATATGATATCTTATACTAGGGTAATAATTCAATCCCAATATCAAGTATGAATTGTAAACTTCATTGAAAACTAACAAGCTATAATCTCAGTCATTGAAGCAATTGCAATTTATCATAACATAGGAAAGAGTCAATGTATAAGAGCTTTTTAGCAAGTCCACATACTCAACTATCATATAATATTTCACAATTGCTGATACTCGCGCAATACTTATGGGTATGGAGTTTTAATTGGACACTGTCGGAGTAATGGGCCACGGGTAGGCTAACCCGAGCCCCAGAACCTTTCAAGACATCGGGGCAGGCTGCGCCCCTCAAGACCCCAGGACGAAGAGCCGCCTTCTGAGAAGTCGGCGGCAAGGCGACCGACTGCCCACTCGCGACCGAGTCCCGGGGACGACTTTAGGATAAGCCGACTCCTGACTGGCGACTTCTAGAGAAGCCGGCCTTGGGGAGTCAGCCCATGAATCCAACAAAACCCCATGTCCTCATCAAGAGGGACAGGACAGGGGAGTGGCTACAGTGAAGACTGCTCCCACCCCTTTCCAAAGGAAAGCATGGTCACAGTACGCTGTACCCGCGGAGATCTCCGTGCGGCGTGGCACTATTGCCATGCTGGCCCTGACATCAGCACCGGTGGACCAAATCCTACGCGGCTTGTCTGTACGACCTTTGGGCGGTGGGTCCCATCGGCCAGCGGGATCCCAGAAGACGGCAAGTGCGCCACAAGTCGTACCCGTCGGGAGTCGGCCCCCGAGAGTCGGCCGGCTCCTTCCCCGGGGCCCACGCGCCATTAACCAGATGTGATGGAGAGTGGCAATAGTGATCGCCCGCCAGGCGGCGGGGCTATTACCACGACTCCATGACGAAGCTCGCGTCATTAGAAGCACGACTATAGTAATCAGCAGCCGGCAAAACCCGCCCGCAGCGGACGCGGCCTATCGGCTCCCTACCTAGCCAGTCGGCGGGGCCCACCAGTCAGCGGGCCCCAGTAGTAGGCGGAGGAGACAGAGGCCGGAGGCACTAAAGGCTGGGCCCGCGTCCAGTCGGATTACCATTGTACCCCTGGGGGGTAGGCCTATATAAACCCCCCAGGGCACCCATGCAAAGGGTTGGAATCCATTAGCTCTAGACCAGATCATATAGGAGGGAGAGAGCTAGCCTTGCCCTCTCCTAACTCCAGGAAACAGCTCAAGGAGCAATCGTGTAAACACTTTGCCATAGTGATCATGCGGAGACCCCATAGAGCGGCAGTAGGGGTATTATCTCCCCGGATAGCCCTGAAGTTGGGTAAGATTCACCGGTGTGCATGTCTACGCCTCATCCCGTTTCCAGGCACCGGCGACGTTCTACTCGCCCCCACCATGTTAAGCCATCCTTTGGCATATGTCGCACCCAACCCCCGACATTTGGCGCCCACCGTGGGGCCTAGTGCACCGTCGTCCGGAGACCTGTTCTGGACGGGAACCCTTTTCCTCCCTGGCGAGCGCAGCCAGCCAGGCACGCCAGACGGAGTTTGTGCCGACACGCTGCACGGCGTTGAGATCGCCTGCGCCGCTAGCCGCCTCGCCGAACTTGTCGGCGAGGTTCGCATCTTCGAGGAACTTGCATCCGACGCAGGCATGGGCGGCTCCGAGAGCCTCCTCGCGGGCCTCCTCGATCAACTCCACATCGCCTGCGAGCCTGCCGTAGACTTGGAGTCTGTAGGCTCCATCGACCCAATGCTGGTCGACTCCGACACTGCGTTGCTCGATGCATTCCCCACTAATGTGGTGGTCTACGACGAACCTCTCCCTCGCGCGGAGAGCGACGGAAGCACCGTCACCGAGGTGCTCTTCATCAGTCATGACAAGCTCCTCGACGGAGGAGCGCATGATCTGCTTGGCGCGGCGCTACAAGACCTGACTGCGCCCATTTCGGAAGACGCTGACGTGGAGACGTTGGAGGCGCGCCGCCTTCAGCTCGTCGAAGGTGCGAAGAAGCTGGCTAGCATGAGACACTTGTCAGAAGCCTACCAACGAGAGATGGATCGCGCTGTTGGCGGCTCGCCGGCCCCAGCGGGGCCCAGCCACCTTGGCGCGGTCCAGCAGCGCGGCGTAGCCATCGCCAACCTGTTCGGGGCAAGCCGCAATGTGTACGCTACCCCTGCGGAGAACATTCGAGCCGCCCAGGCGGCGGCGAACGAGCTGGACAATTTCGAGGGCGAAGAGCGCCGCCTGATGATGGAGCGAGTCCAGCAGCTCCTCGATGCGGCTGCCGCGCAGAACGAGGCCGACTGCCGCACAGAGGCGCCGCAGTGGCAAAACGACGACCTTCGCCGAGACCAAGGCGCGACGTCTCGGACACCGACTGACGGCGCCCGAGGAAGAAGAGACAAGGATCTGGCTGTCAGCCACAGTCGGACTCACATTACCATAGAGCGCGACCGAGACGGCCGCCCGGGAGCAGTGGAATGACGGGACGACTGGCCGCCTCCTCCTCCTCGCAAGGAGAGGCGAGTCTCCCCGCCGCCTGTTGATCATCCGACTCTTGGCGACCGCCTTGGCCGCCGAGAGAGAGTCAGGGAAAACGACGCCCGCCACCGAATCGACCGGCTTCACCGATCCCTGGCGCTGGAAGAAGAAGACGAGTTGGGTCCGCCTTGTTTCGGGCCCCGCATTCGAGACGAGCCCTTTCCCAAAGGGTTCATGCTCCCAAGAGACATGCCCAAGTACACTGGCTCCATGAAGCCGGAAGACTGGCTAGTCGACTACTCCACGGCTGTCAGCATAGCGAACGGCAACAAGCGTGTCGCCGTAAAATACGTTCCGCTCATGCTCCAAGGCACGACCCGGACATGGCTGAACAGCCTGAAGCCCCGCAGCATCAACAGCTGGGTCGACTTCACCGAAGCATTCGTCCGCAACTTCACCAGCACGTACAAGCGTCCTCCCAAGCCTCGTCAGCTCTCCTTGTGCATGCAAGGTCCCGACGAGTCGACTCACGACTACCTCACGCGTTGGGCCGAGCTTCGGAACTCCTGCGAGGGCGTGCACAAGGTACAGGCTATCGAGTACTTCACTGCCGGGTGCAGAGAAGGCACCCTCCTCAAGCACAAGCTCCTCTCCGATGAGCCAGAAACAAGGTTGTTAGAATCGCGATTCTGTTAGACGATTCTATGACTTTACGATCCACACTAACCCCTCTGATTCTATGATTTTAGTTCATAGAATCTACGTTTTTACGATCCTGATAGTGAAGATTCTACGATTTGCGATCCTACCATCAGAGCTCCGATCCGATTCAAAATCACGATTCTGACAACCTTGGCCAGAAACCCTCGACGAGCTGCTGATCATAGCAGACAAGTACGCCACGGCCGAGTCCTCCATGAAGGCGGAGATTCAAGTCAGCACGAGTAGCAAAGTGGCCCCTCAAGCTCCAAGAACTCCGGCGGGAGACGCCAGTTGGCGGCAACCGCAGAGCGACCACAAGCGCAAGGCCCCGCAGCCGGCTTCCAGCAGCCGGCAGGTTGCGACCGTCGAAGCCCAGCAGCCGGATGGGCAGCCTCCGCCCAAGCGACAGAAAGGTGGCAAGCCCAACTGGTTGCCGGCCTTCTCCTACGAGCAGACTCTGGATGTACCTTGCAAGTTCCATAGCGACGCGAAGCCGTCGAATCACACCACCCGGAAGTGCCACTGGCTCACCAGGATCGTCAAGGGAGATGGCCTCCTACCTCCCCCGCCTGCTGGGTAGCCGTCGCCGCCTCCGCCCCAGCAGCCGCCTGTCAGGCCAGTCGGCGCAGTACAAGACGAATACCCCAAAGAACACGGAGCCTACGTGGTGTTTACCAGTATGGATGATGATCGACGCAGCAGGCGGCTACATCGACAAGAGGTGAACGCAGTAGCATCAGAGACGCCAGAGTTAATGCACTGGTCCGAGAAGCCTATCAGCTGGAGCAGGGCTGATCACCCAGAGGTGATGTCGAGTCCGGGCTCCTATGCCTTGGTCTTGGATGCCACCTTTGCCACGGATAGATGAGCCGCGTGTTTCTCGCGATTTCTGATAGACGGAGGCAGCAGCATCAACATCCTGTACAAAGACACCATGGAGAAATTAGGAATCAAGCAAAGACAGCTTTAGAACAGCCGGACTGTGTTCCACGGCATTGTTCCTGGGCTTTCCTGCTCACCAATCGGCAAGATCCTGATGGACGTCCTCTTTGGAGACAAGGAGCACTTCCGCCGAGAGTCAGTTTTGTTTGAGGTGGTGGACCTCGAGAGCCCATACCATGCACTACTTGGCCGACCCGCCCTGACCAAGTTCATGGCGGTCCCCCACTACGCCTACCTCAAAATGAAGATGCCCAGCTCCAGGGGAATTCTGACCGTAGCCGGCGACTACCGGAAGTCGTCTGCCTGTGCGACTGAGAGCAGTCGGCTAGCCGAGTCCCTGGTGATTGCAGCCAAGAAGCGGCTCCTGGAACGGGTTGTGGCGATGGACGGCAAGCAGCCAGAGGTGTCGCCCAACCCAAAGGAGTCGGAGGCTGAGGGTTCGTTCAAGCCGGCCAAGGAGACAAAGAAGATACCCTTGGATCTAGAGCACCCAGAGAGGTACGCTGTCATAGGCGCGAACCTCGACAGCAAGTAGGAAGGCGAGCTCGTCGATTTCCTCCGTGAGAATCGGGACATCTTTGCATGGTCCCCCAAAGACATGCCAGGTGTACCGACGGAATTCGTTGAGCACAAGTTACATGTCCGATCTAATGCAAAGCCGGTCAGGCAGCCCCTGTGCCGCCTATCGGAAGAGAAGAGAAGAGTTGTCGGAGAAAAATAGCCCGGTTCCTAGCGGCCGGCTTCATTATGGAAGTATTCTTTCCAGAGTGGCTAGCCAATCCGGTCCTGGTGCTGAAGAAAAACAAGCAGTGGCGAATGTGTATTGACTACACGAGCCTCAACAAGGCCTGCCCCAAGGACCCATTTGCTCTGCCAAGAATTGATCAGGTGATAGACTCCACCGCCGGATGCGAGTTGTTGAGTTTTTTGGATGCATATTCAGGATATCACCAGATCAAGCTGAACCCAGCTGACAGACTGAAGACCGTCTTCATCACGCCGTTTGGAGCTTTCTGCTACCTCACCATGACGTTCGGCTTGAGGAATGCCGGTGCCACCTTTCAGCGTTGCATGCAGAAGTGCCTCCTCAAGCAACTCGGGAGAAACGCCCACGTCTACGTGGATGATGTGTTGGTGAAGAAAAAAAAGCGTGGAACACTGCTGGAAGACCTCAAGGAGACCTTTGAAAACCTGCGCCGATTCCTGATCAAGCTCAACCCCGAGAAGTGCGTCTTCGGAGTACCAGCCGGCCAACTCCTTGGCTTCCCGGTCTCCGAACGCGGCATAGAATGCAACCCTATAAAGATCAAGGCCATTGAGAGGATGGAGGTACCCAGCCGACTGCTGGATGTGCAAAAGTTCACCGGCTGCTTGGCATCCATCAGCCGATTCATCAGTCGGCTGGGCGAGAAAGCTCTCCCCTTATACCAACTCATGAAGAAGACCACCTTCTTCGAATGGAACCACAAGGCGGACGAAGCTTTTCTCTAGTTGAAAAAGATGCTGACTACTCCACCCGTTCTGGCGGCTCCGACTCCTAAGGAACCTATGCTCCTGTACATCGCCGCCACCAGCCGAGTAGTCAGCACAGTCATTGTAGTGGAACGCAAGTAGGACGGCAAGGCACTACCTGTCCAGAGATTAGTATATTACCTGAGCGAAGTACTGTCGACCTCCAAGCAGAACTACCCCCACTACCAGAAGATGTGCTATGGCGTACACTTTACCGCCAAGAAATTGAAGCCTTACTTTCAAGAGCATCCAATCACTGTGGTCTGCACGGCCCCACTTGCCAAGATCATCGGAAGCTGAGATGCTTCTTGCTGAGTGGCCAAGTGGGCCATAGAGCTAGCTCCCTACACCATCCACTACTAGCCCTGCAATGCCATCAAGTCACAAGCACTGGCCGACTTTCTCGTCGACTGGGCCGAGACCCAGTACCTACCTCCAGCGCCCGACTCCACCCATTGGCGGATGCATTTCGACGGCTCCAAGATGCGCACCGGCTTGGGAGCCGGCGTCGTCCTCACTTCCCCTAAAGGCAACAAGTTCAATTACGCACTGCAAATCCATTTTGCCGCCTCCAACAACGTCACCGAGTACAAGGCGCTCATTCATGGGCTCCGGCTTGCCAAAGAACTTGGCATTCGCCGGATCCTGTGTTATGGCGACTCGGACTTAGTGGTCCAACAGTCATTTGGCGACTGGGATGCCAAAGATGCAAACATGGCGAGCTACCGTTTCCTCGTGCAGCAACCCAGTGGGTATTTCGAGGGGTGCGAGTTCCTCCATGTGCCAAGAAATGACAACGACCAAGCAGACGCCTTGGCACGAATCGGCTCTACCCGCCAAGCAATACCATTCGGCGTCGCCCTTCAACGCCTCCTCAAGCCGTTTGTCAAGCCTTCACCAGAATCAGACTCCATCTTCGTGCCGGCTCCTCCCGAAGAAGTCAGATCCGACTCCAGAGCCCCGGCAGACGGTACAGGGATTTTGGCAGATGGCTCCAAAGCTGCCACAGTCGAGGCCGGTCCAGGGACTGCAGTACCCGGCCCGAGGACTACGGCGGCGGGATCGAAGACTCCAGAACTCAGCCCAAGAGCAGCACCAGTCGGCCTGGGGACTTCATTAACCCAGCAAGTGGTTGTTGACTCCAACCCGCCGCCTCCCAGCCCAGCCGCCCTCGTCCAAGTCGTAGTTCTGGCAGTCGAAGAAATAGCAGCACCCTCATGGGCCCAGCCCATCCTCAAATTCCTGGTGAGCAAAGAGCTGCCGACTGATGAGACCTCAGCTCGGCAAGTACAACACCGAGCGGCAGCCTACACCATAGTCAACAGAGAGCTGGTCAGGAGCAGTGTCACTGGTGTCTACCAACGCTGAGTAGAGCCAGAGCAAGGCCAAGCAATTCTCAAAGACATCCATCAAGGCGAGTGCGGCCACCATGTGGCTTCAAGAGCACTCGTCGCCAAAGCCTTTCGACATGGTTTCTTCTGGCCGACTGCCTTAGAAGAGGCCAAGGAATTGGTCCAAAAATGCAAAGGGTGCCAGTAGTTCAGCTCCAAGCCGCACCAACCGGCTTCTGCACTCAAGACCATCCCCATTGCCTAGCCTTTCGCAGTTTGGGGTCTAGACATGGTGGGACCATTCAAGACGGCACGAGGTGGCTTAACTCACTTACTTGTTGCAGTGGACAAGTTCACCAAGTGGATAGAAGTGAAGACAATCAAGAAACTGAACGGTCCGACTGCCGTGACTTTCATCTCCGATATCACAATTCGGTATGGCATACCACACAACATCACCAACAACGGCACAAATTTTTCCAAAGGCGCCTTGACCCATTTCTGCGCAACACAGGGCATCCGACTGGACCTAGCGTCTGTCGCCCATCCACAGTCAAACGGCCAGGTGGAGCGAGCAAACGGCCTCATCTGTCCGGCATCAAGCCCCGACTGGTCGAGCCTCTGGAGCGGTCGGCTGGCTGCTGGCTCGATGAGTTGCCAGCCGTTCTCTAGAGTCTACGCACGACTCCAAACAAGTCAACCGGCTTCACGCCTTTCTTACTGGTCTATGATGCCGAAGCCGTCATCCCAACAGACATAGAGTTCGACTCCCCGTGGGTCACCATGTACACCGATGAGGAAGCAGAAGTAGCACGTCAAGACGGCGTCGATCTGCTGGGAGAGGGTCGGCTGTTGGCACTCAGCCGGTCCAGCATCTATCAGCAGAGCCTGCACCGATACCACAACAGGAAGGTCAAGCCAAGATCTTTCCAAGAAGGCGACCTTGTGCTCCGGCTGATCCAGCGAACAGCCGGCCAGCACAAGCTGTCGGCACCTTGGGAAGGCCCTTTCATCATCAGCAAAGTGCTGGGCAACAATGTTTCATTTGCCAATCTCCAGCAACGCAGCTTCTGAACTTGAGCACCTTCTTCATCGGATTACTATGCTGCAAAGAGATGCTACTGTCCCTGATGTGTGATCTTGGCCTTCAAAGAATGGTTACTCTGCTAAGAGTTTCTACACCGTAATGCACACGCACCTTCCGACAGTTACACCTTGTGTTTGGCTTTGGAGAAGCTCATGCACGATGAAGATCAAGGTTTTTGGCTGGTTGATCTTTTTTGATCGTCTGAACACTCGAGACATGCTTCTCCGGAGACATTGGAGGTCTGACCAGGAGGATAACAATTGTGTACTTTGTCCTGCCAGTCTCCATGAGGATAGGTTCCACCTCTTCTTCAATTGCAATTTCAGTCAACGGGTTTGGTCTTATCTTCAGATTGATTGGTTCGGAGGTCAGGATGTGACCTCCTGCTTGTTGCATGCCAAGAAGAATTTTAACCAACCTTTCTTCTTTGAGGTTATGCTCATAGCGGCTTGGTGCATTTGGACTACTAGGAATGGCAAGATCTTCAGATCCGAGAGGGCCTCTTTTGGGGTGTGGAGGGGAAAATTTGTACATGATATTAACCTGTTGTATCATAGAGTGAGGGAGAGTGTTAAGCCTACTTTCTTAGCTTGGGTTAATAATCTTCCTTAGTTTGTTGTATTTTGTAACATAGGTAAGTAGGTAAGTTTCTTTTCACCTCTTTTAGTTTGTAAATAGGTGAACCTCTTTTCTTTTTCTATTTGAATAAAAGATTGTGGAGCTTTTGCTTCACAGTACATAGTCAAACAAAAGTGCTAGGCAACGACTCCTACTACCTGATCGACGCTCAGAAGCCCCGAGCACGCAAGAGGGACGACTCCGACAAAGAGACAGAGCGGCCATGGAATGTAAATCTCCTCCGACGATTTTACAGTTGATGTAGTATGTACCACGCTACCTTTTGTATTAAAGTACCAAGACCTCAGGCCCCTCGAGACAAGCTCGGGGACTGCCCTCTTTTGTCTATATGATAAAAGTTATGCCTACGAGTATGTTACTCTTTGATTGCCGCTAGGCACCGGGCTCGATAGGTCGGCCCAGGGACTTGCCGCCTTGCACTATGAAATGCTTCCTGCAGCCGGACAAGTAGTGTGTGGCACCTAAGCCATCGCCTGTCAGAAGCCGCAGCTCGCAGAGCGACTGTACGGTGGGCAGGAGTAAGGTAGAATGGGCGTTCGCATGAAAAATGGCTAAGGACTCAAAGCATAAAACATAGCTTAAGTCGGCTTCCAGCCTTCCTTTTTTCTTTTCGCAAACCGACTACTAAGCAGTCGGCTCACCGCCTTCTATTCAACTTGCTAAAAAACTCTAAAAAGGCTAAGTACTTGTCTTCCCAAAGTAGCCAAGCATTGGATCCAATGGCAGTCTGCAGAGCGGTTGTCCGACTGGCAAGACAGGCAACTAAGGGAAAGCGGCAAAGGAAAAAAGCCAAAAGAGCAATGAGCAAGAAAAGTTAGAATTCGGATAAATATTTACATAGGATAGGCCCTTGGCCGAGTCTTCGAGCAGAAGTTCAAAATACACCCCGCAGGTGGAATTGTGCAAATTAACAAGTTCTTCAAGACTATTAAAGCAGGTAAAATAAAGATAGGGTGGCAGCTTAGGAAGCGGCAGACGGATTCGGAGGGTCGGAGGAGGCGGCAGCGTCAGGCGTTGGGGCGGCCGGCCAGGCAGTCTCGGCTTGATCACCTCCGGTGGCAGTCGTCTCGGTCGCACGTTGCTCGTTGCTGGAGGCGCGGTCAAGCTGAGGCTGGTCGTCTGCCCCGTCTTTTGGTGCCTCCATCTCGCCTCCGTCCTCCGCCTCGCCTTCCTCCTCGACGCTCGAGCCGATCACCTCCGCCGAGTCCTCGCCGTAGTCTAGGTTCATCCCAAACCACTCCGGCGGTACATTCTCGCCGTCTTCAGACCGCTCGGGGACGAAGATGCTGGTGTCGGTGTACTCGGCGATCGCCACGGCACGCTTGACGAGGGCGTCTTCCGCGGCTGCCAGCTCCGGCTGGGCCTCTGACCGGAGTGTGGCTAGCCGGTCTAGATCCAGCCCCGGATACCACACCTTGACGAACTACAAGGCCCGGTGCGCTCCAGCTCGGGCCGAGGAACCCTTCCAGGCCTCAAGACGACCAGCCGCGACCTCTAGCCAGTCGGCAGTCAGGCTGGGGGTGCACGGATCCTGCATGTCCGGCCACAGGGCGGCAATCGCCTGGGCACCGACACGTTGAAGCCGGTGCAGCATCCGGTGAGTCGGCCGAAGGTGAGCCTCGATGCTCAGGATATGCTCATCAAGGGTTCGGGGGGCGTCGGCGGTGATCTCTCCACCTTCCTCCCTCTGACCTTCACGGTCAGCCTCGATGGCTTGGATGGCGGCCAGCGAGTACCCAGGGAAGAAGTCTGCCAAGACAGAAGAAACGAAGAAACAAGTCAAAAATCAGGAGTTGGCATGATTTATAATCGGCAGCTCGAAGAAAGAAAGTAAAGAAACTCACCATCAACAATGTCTTCAATCTCATGGAAGCCGGAGGCCAGCATTGCCTCTTTGTTAGTCCAGGAGTAGCGCTCGCTCGCGAACTCGGCAAGGAGGGCGGTTTCCGCCTCTTCCGCCTCCTTCTGCGTCTTCTCAAGCAGCTCCCTCTGCTCTGCCAATTGAGTGGCCAGCAGATCGCGCTCTGTGGCGAGCTTGCCGCACTCCTCCCCCTTGGCGCGCAACGCGGAGTTGGCTTCGCTCAGCTGCTGTTGAAGAACAGCGTTGCCTTCTGAAGCGAAGGAGGAAAGAAGGCGTTAAGTCATCAGTAAAGAAGGTCGCCGGGGAGATCCGGCCCGACTGCTCAACAGTCGGCCCAAATCTCGGGGACTACAGCCCGTGGGTGCGCCAGCGCGCCCCCGCAAAGAAGAGAAATGACTCACTCTGGCTCTCCGATCAACAATCTCGCACCCTCGCGATCAAGACTATTTAAGCTTATGGGTAAGGTAAAGGTATGAGGTGGAGCTGCAGCACGCGACTAGCATATATGGTGGCTAACATACGCAAATGAGAGCGAGAAGAGAAGGCAAAGCGCGGTCGATAAAACTATGATCAAGAAGTGATCCTAGAACAACCTACGCTAAGCATAACTCCAACACCATGTTCACTTCCCGGACTCCGCCGAGAAGAGACCATCATGGTTACACACGCGGTTGATGCATTTTAATTAAGTTCAACTTCAGGTTTTCTACAACCGGACGTTAACAAATTCCCATCTGCCCATAACCGCGGGCACGGCTTTCGAAAGTTTAAATCCCTGCAGGGTGTCCCAACTTAGCCCATGGCAAGCTCTCACGGTCAACGAAGGATATGCCTTCTCCCGAGACATTCCGATCAGACTCGGTATCCCGGTTCTACAAGACAACTTCGACAAGTTAAAACAAATCCAGCAACACCGCCCGAATGTGCCGACAAATCCCGATAGGAGCTGCACATATCTCGTTCTCAGGGCACACTCAGATGCGCAATCCATACAACTAAAACCAAACCTCGAGTTTCCCCGAGGGGGCGTTGCACAGGGCTCTAGTTTGGACCAACACTCAGAGGAGCACTGGCCCAGGGGGTTTAAATAAAGATGACCCTCGAGTCCGCGGAACCCAAGGGAAAAAGAGGCTAGGTGGCGAATGGTAAAACCAAGGTTGGTTCGGAGGTCAGGATGTGACCTCCTGCTTGTTGCATGCCAAGAAGAATTTTAACCAACCTTTCTTCTTTGAGGTTATGCTCATAGCGGCTTGGTGCATTTGGACTACTAGGAATGGCAAGATCTTCAGATCTGAGAGGGCCTCTTTTGGGGTGTGGAGGGGAAAATTTGTACATGATATTAACCTGTTGTATCATAGAGTGAGGGAGAGTGTTAAGCCTACTTTCTTAGCTTGGGTTAATAATCTTCCTTAGTTTGTTGTATTTTGTAACATAGGTAAGTAGGTAAGTTTCTTTTCACCTCTTTTAGTTTGTAAATAGGTGAACCTCTTTTCTTTTTCTATTTGAATAAAAGATTGTGGAGCTTTTGCTTCACAGTACATAGTCAAACAAAAGTGCTGGGCAACGACTCCTACTACCTGATTGACGCTCAGAAGCCCCGAGCACGCAAGAGGGACGACTCCGACAAAGAGACAGAGCGGCCATGGAATGTAAATCTCCTCCGAAGATTTTACAGTTGATGTAGTATGCACCACGCTACCTTTTGTATTAAAGTACCAAGACTTCGGGCCCCTCGAGACGAGCTCGGGGACTGTCCTCTTTTGTCTATATGATAAAAGTTATGCCTACGAGTATGTTACTCTTTGATTGCCGCTAGGCACCGGGCTCGATAGGTCGGCCCAGGGACTTGCCGCCTTGCACTATGAAATGCTTCCTGCAGCCGGACAAGTAGTGTGTGGCACCTAAGCCATCGCCTGTCAGAAGCCGCAGCTCGCAGAGCGACTGTACGGTGGGCAGGAGTAAGGTAGAATGGGCGTTCGCATGAAAAATGGCTAAGGACTCAAAGCATAAAACATAGCTTAAGTCGGCTTCCAGCCTTCCTTTTTTCTTTTCGTAAACCGACTACTAAGCAGTCGGCTCACCGCCTTCTATTCAACTTGCTAAAAAACTCTAAAAAGGCTAAGTACTTGCCTTCCCAAAGTAGCCAAGCATTGGATCCAACGGCAGTCTGCAGAGCGGTTGTCTGACTGGCAAGACAGGCAACTAAGGGAAAGCGGCAAAGGAAAAAAGCCAAAAGAGCAATGAGCAAGAAAAGTTAGAATTCGGATAAATATTCACATAGGATAGGCCCTTGGCCGAATCTTCGAGCAGAAGTTCAAAATACACCCCGCAGGTGGAATTGTGCAAATTAACAAGTTCTTCAAGACTATTAAAGTAGGTAAAATAAAATAGGGTGGCAGCTTAGGAAGCGGCAGACGGATTCGGAGGGTCGGAGGAGGCGGCAGCGTCAGGCGTTGGGGCGGCCGGCCAGGCAGTCTCGGCTTGATCACCTCCGGTGGCAGTCGGCTCGGTCGCACGTTGCTCGTTGCTGGAGGCGCGGTCAAGCTGAGGCTGGTCGTCTGCCCCGTCTTTTGGTGCCTCCATCTCGCCTCCGTCATCCGCCTCGCCTTCCTCCTCGACGCTCGAGCCGATCACCTCCGCCGAGTCCTCGCCGTAGTCTAGGTTCATCCCAAACCACTCCGGCGGTACATCCTCGCCGTCTTCAGACCGCTCGGGGACGAAGATGCTAGTGTCGGTGTACTCGGCGATCGCCACAGCACGCTTGACGAGGGCGTCTTCCGCGGCTGCCAGCTCCGGCTGGGCCTCTGACCGGAGTGTTGGCTAGCCGGTCTAGATCCAGCCCCGGATACCACGCCTTGACGAACTCCAAGGCCCGGTGCGCTCCAGCTCGGGCCGAGGAACCCTTCCAGGCCTCAAGACGACCAGCCGCAACCTCTAGCCAGTCGGCAGTCAGGCTGGGGGTGCGCGGAGCCTGCATGTCCGGCCACAGGGCGGCAATCGCCTGGGCACCGACACGTTGAAGCCGGTGCAGCATCCGGTGAGTCGGCCGAAGGTGAGCCTCGATGCTCAGGATATGCTCATCAAGGGTTCGGGGGGCGTCGGCGGCGATCTCTGCACCTTCCGCCCTCTGACCTTCACGGTCAGCCTCGATGGCTTGGATGGCGGCCAGCGAGTACCCAGGGAAGAAGTCTGCCAAGACAGAAGAAACGAAGAAACAAGTCAAAAATCAGGAGTCGGCATGATTTATAATCGGCAGCTCGAAGAAAGAAAGTAAAGAAACTCACCATCAACAATGTCTTCAATCTCATGGAAGCCGGAGGCCAGCATTGCCTCTTTGTTAGTCCAGGAGTAGCGCTCGCTCGCGAACTCGGCAAGGAGGGCGGTTTCCGCCTCTTCCGCCTTCTTCTGCGTCTTCTCAAGCAGCTCCCTCTGCTCTGCCAATTGAGTGGCCAGTAGATCGTGCTCTCTGGCGAGCTTGCTGCACTCCTCCCCCTTGGCGCGCAACGCGGAGTTGGCTTCGCTCAGCTGCTGTTGAAGAACAGCGTTGGCTTCTGAAGAGAAGGAGGAAAGAAGGCGTTAAGTCATCAGTAAAGAAGGTCGCCGGGGAGATCCGGCCCGACTGCTCAACAGTCGGCCTAAATCTCGGGGACTACAACCCGTGGGTGCGCCAGCGCGCCCCCGCAAAGAAGAGAAAGGACTCACTCTGGCTCTCCGATCAACAATCTCGCACCCTCGCGATCAAGACTATTTAAGCTTATGGGTAAGGTAAAGGTATGAGGTGGAGCTGCAGCACGCGACTAGCATATATGGTGGCTAACATACGCAAATGAGAGCGAGAAGAGAAGGCAAAGCGCGGTCGATAAAACTATTATCAAGAAGTGATCCTAGAACAACCTACACTAAACATAACTCCAACACCATGTTCACTTCCGGACTCCGCCGAGAAGAGACCATCACGGTTACACACGCGGTTGATGCATTTTAATTAATGTCAACTTCAGGTTTTCTACAACCGGACGCTAACAAATTCCCATCTGCCCATAACCGTGGGCACGACTTTCGAAAGTTCAAATCCCTGCAGGGGTGTCCCAACTTAGCCCATGACAAGCTCTCACGGTCAACGAAGGATATGCCTTCTCCCGAGACATTCCGATCAGACTCGGTATCCCGGTTCTACAAGACAACTTCGACAAGTTAAAACAAATCCAGCAACACCGCCCGAATGTGCCGACAAATCCCGATAGGAGCTGCACATATCTCGTTCTCAGGGCACACTCAGATGAGCAATCCATACAACTAAAACCAAACCTCAAGTTTCCCCGAGGGGGCGCTGCACAGGGCTCTAGTTTGGACCAACACTCAGAGGAGCACTGGCCCAGGGGGTTTAAATAAAGACGACCCTCGAGTCCGCGGAACCCAAGGGAAAAAGAGGCTAGGTGGCGAATGGTAAAACCAAGGTTGGGCATTTCTAGAAGAGTTTTATTCAAGGCGATTTGTCAAAGGGTTTTACCATTCGCCACCTTGCTGGCCCAACCGAGTAAGGAACGCAAAATCCGGGAACATAGCACCGATATGACGGAAACTAGGGCGGCAAGAGTGGAACAAAACACCAGGCATAAGGCCGAGCCTTCCACCCTTTACCAAGTATATAGATGCATTAGTTAAATAAGAGATATTGTGATATCCCAACAAGTAAACATGTTCCAACAAGGAACAATATCTCCATGTTCCAACAAGGAACAAACTTCAATCTTCACCTGCAACTAACAACGCTATAAGAGGGGCTGAGCAAAGCGGTAACATAGCCAAACAACGGTTTGCTAGGACAAGGTGGGTTAGAGGCTTGGTTTAACAATATGGGAGGCATGATAAGCAAGTGGTAGGTATCGCAGCATAGGCATAGCAAAAGAGCGAGCAACCAGCAAGCAAAGATAGAAGTGATTTCGAGGGTATGGTCATCTTGCCTGAAATCCCGCAAGGAAGAACAACGAGTCCATGAAGAAGATAAATGGACGTAGTCAAACGGTTCCTCACAAACGCGACGTTATCGGAACCAACCCGAAGAAGCAACACCGAAAAGGAGCAAACAACATAGTAAACAATCATCACATAACATGGCATGATTCGCAAACAATTATGATGCATGTCCGGTTTAACTATACATGGCATGGCAAAGTGCACAAACAATCCTACAAATTAAGTGGAGCTCAATATGCAATGAGTTGCATATTGACGGAACACCACATTCAAGTTATTTAGTTCGATCTCGTTTATCTACCCAACAATATTAAATGTTGATTAACATGGCAAGAGGGTGAAGCAAAGTAAAACTACCTATCTAGTCAAGTTTAAATGAGGCCGGAAGCAACGAACAACAATTCCAGTAAATCCCCATATGCATATATTAGGTTTGGTACTGTTCTGCCCTAAACACAATTTTAGAGTTGTTAAACATGCAAAGTGATGCCACCATGTTAAACTAGGCATTTTCCACCCCATTTACAAATAAAGTTTGTTAGGTTTGGAGCTACGGTTATTTAGTTATGAATTAAAACATTTTAGCAAGTTATTTAAGCAAATTTAAACAAACAACATTTTAAGTATTTTAAACATAGATGAAAGTGGCAAATTATTAATCTACACAAAATTCTAAGCAAGTTTCATATATAAATTGTTTTAATCCGATGCACGATTATTAAGTTATTATATGCATGAAGTTTAGGGACCTAACTGCAAAACAGGTAAACTCAGGAAAAAAGGAAAATCGTAGAACTTGGAAAAAACGTTATCGGGCTGAATCTGAACGCACTACTGGCCCAACCGAGAGGGGGGCTGTGGGAGCTCACATTGGGCCAAGGCCCAGCTAGCAGAGCAGCAGCAAGCCAGCGAGATCTGGCGAAGAGGAGGTAGGCTGGGCCTGGCTGGCGACGTGGGTCAGCGAGGCAGGACTGGTGAACGCGAGCGGGCGAGGCGCTCGTCCTCTACGCGACGCAGAGCTGTGGGCAGCGCTTGTAACAGAGCTCCGGTGAGCGAGGTGAAGGGGCGGCGAGGTGAGGGACTTGGTGCGGGCTCCCGGCGACTCCAGGCGACGAAGGGCGACGAGGAGTAGGGCGCGAGGCAAGGGCCTTGGTTCTACTGGTGATGGACGGCGTGAGGATGCCGGCGAGCTCGTTCGTCTCTGACGAGAGGAAGCAAGTGCAGTGGGACTTGCAGCGTTGGTGGACCTCCAGGAAGAAGATGGCGGCGACTAGGCGGAGCTGTGGCGAGGAACGACAGCTCGGCGGTGGGATCCGGTCAGGACAGGCCTGCAGGCAGCGGATCCGCGTGGGACTGGAGGCGGCGCGACGAACTGGATGGCCGGCAATGCCATGGGGCTCCTGCGCAGAGAACGAGAGAAACTTGAACGCAGGGAGCTAGAGAACCAAGAGAAAACGAACAAGAGGAGAGGGAGAAGAAGCATGGGCAGCAGGGCACTCATCTCCGGAAACGGTGGCGCTCCAAACGGCGGCGGTGGTGCTCGTGGCTCCAGTGTGGAGGCCTCGGGCTCCTCTCGAGCGGGCACGCAGATGCCTGCTGGTGGTTGCGGGAGCTCAGGGGGCTCCGCTGGCCGTTAGATGCAAGATCCGGCGGTCAGGATTGGCAAGAGGGGCTGGATCTGGTTTGATGGATTGGGGAAACGAGATAGGAAGGATGGTTGCGCGTGGGTTGGCTCGGGTGAGATCCCGAGGAAGATGTTGCAGGCGGCGGTGTGAGGGACAACTGCCTAGAATTTAGGGTTAGTCTAGAAATGGACAAAGGGGACACTATATATAGCGATTCAGATCAGTTTAGGGCGGCTTGGTCCCTCCGATCGTAATCGGACATTCCGGGGAAAATAGACTAGGGAGCCTGACGGTGTCCTGGACTAGGGGGTACTCACCACGTCGTCTCCCGACCTATTAGATTGGGCTGAGGCCCCCCATGGCCGTATACTCATGGGCCAGTTCGGACAGCTGCCGCATACAAGGAAGATTCCACAAAGACTTGGCGATCAAGACAAGGACTTCTCCCCACCGACGTATTCGGCTAGGACTCTTGTTAACCTAGGCCTCTGGTGCATTATATAAACCAGGGCCAGTCTAGTCGATACAACATCATCATACAACAACCATACCATAGGCTAGCTTTTAGGGTTTAGCCTCCTTGATCTCGTGGTAGATCTACTCTTGTACTAACCATATCATCAATATTAATCAAGCAGGACGTAGGGTTTTACCTCCATCAAGAGGGCCCGAACCTGGGTAAAACTTCGTGTCCCTTGCCTCCTGTTACCATCCGGCCTAGACGCACAGTTCGGGACCCCCTACCCGAGATCCACCGGCTTTGACACCGACATTGGTGCTTTCATTGAGAGTTCCTCTGTGTCGTCGCTTTTAGGCCCAATGGCTCCTTCGATCATCACCAATGATGCAGTCCAGGGTGAGACTTTTTCTCCCCGGACAGATCTTCGTCTTTGGCGGCTTCACACTACGGGCCAATTCGCTTGGCCACCTTGAGCAGATCGAAAGCTACGCCCCTGGCCATCAGGTCAGGTTTGGAAGCCTAAACTACACGGCTGACATCCGCGGGGACTTGATCTTCGACGGATTTGAGCCACAGCCAAGCGCGCGGCATTGTCTCGATGGGCATGATATAGCTCTGCCGCCGAACAACGCCTTGGAGGCCGCACACGTATCGGTTCTGACCATTGATTCAGAGCCTACTGCACCGATCGAGGATCAGCGGTTGGACGCTGCCTCAAGGGTTGCGATCTTAGAGGCGATCGAGCCGAACTCCAGCCCCACACTCCACATGGCCCATGACTCCGAGGAGCCAGATTCCTCTCCGAACTCCAAGCCCCCCGCGCCCCTGCCGATCGAATCCGATTGGGCACCGATAATGGAGTTCACCGCCGCGGACATCTTTCAGCACTCGCCCTTCGGCGACATCCTGAATTCTCTAAAGTCTCTCTCTTTATCAGGAGAGCCCTGGCCGGACTACGGTCAGCAAGGTTGGGATACAGACAATGAAGAAATTCAAAACCCACCCACCACCCACTTCGTAGCCACTATCGATGACTTAGCCGACATGCTTGACTTCGCCATCTCTTAATCAACCTACTCCGGACACTTCGGCGTCACTAGCCGACCAGCTCCGTCACGTTAGCTGGGCCGAGGGCTTTGCCTCGGCGAGTCAACCTTTACTAGCATTGCCATGCCGTCGTTTTATCGCCCATCAGGCAATGGGTGTGCGGAGCGAGTCCCAATTTTTGGAATCACCTTCCTTCGGATTGCTACAACAAATAAACCAGGTGCTATTAATCCTAGTATTTTTTGCTTGTTTGGGTTTATTTTTTCCAAGGAATTATTACTCTAGTTTGTCCATCATCTGTACACAGGTCTATCAAATGGTGGCCGCATTAATGACAGTCGCATGGTGGTTCAGTCAGTTTCCATACATAGTCCGGCGAACACCGCATCCGGAGCTTGGACCGACCTGTGAGTTCAGGCGTTGTCACGCCTTCACCGCATCACGCCGACGCCCTGCACCGACATTGACTTCGGCGCCACGCCATATTTCTTTTATTACTCACTTTGCATAAATTATTTATTATGCAACATTTTTTAATTATCATTATTACTATTATCTCCGGTTTGCACTATTTTTTGTGCACAAGAAAATGATCCGAGGACTTCGGCGTCACTCTGCCGGTCTACATTGACTGTGCTATGTCACCACTTCGGCGTGTCGAGCTCTCCGCTCCGCCACCTCAGAACCAGCTTGGGGGATGGAACCTTGCCCCGCATCAAGCTCGGACTGCGTCATCAATACCGAACACATTAACCAGCTAAGTCACTTTCATGCTCAAAGCTTTAATTTCTAACTTGTGTTCGGTTCGACCAAGCATTATACTTTTTTGGAAAAAAGTTGCTTGTAAAAAATTTCCTTATCCAATCTTTGTTTGTGACGCATAAATTCAAATACCCAATTCATTTGGGGGCTTCCTTCATGAAGCTTTTCCACTTGCATATGATTATACTTGTACGGCTTCGTTCCTTGTTCGTGTATTACGCCACAATATGCACCATATTGACTTAAGTGATTTGCAAGCTGGGTTGCCTCGCTCCTGTGTTTACCCCTACGTTCCCGATTGTTCGACTAGGGAGTAAAGGGAGCACCTCTGCGATTGTCATGATCGGGTCGCCCGAGCCGGACCTCAGACCGGGTGAAGCCGAAAGCTAGCGCTCTTATAGTTTTCAATGATGGTCGGCACACAATGGAACTCATGAGTCAAAAAATCTATTGCACAAGTCTCATAATAACAATGAGCACCGAAGAAAGGTATCGGTGGGAGTACTATTTTCTTCGAAGATGCTTCTTACACTTCACGGTAATATAGCATAAGTTCCCTGAGCGCGCTTTGTCTGTTACAACCTTATGGCCTGATTTCCTGGTTATTGGAAACACTATCGATATTCTCGACCGATGGAGTACATAACACTTTTCGGTCCTTGACCAAAGAGGGAGAAGCTGACGGTCGGTTAAGACACGTTTAAAGTTTGGTTGAACATAGATATGATATAAGTACTTCGGTACATGCAATCATTCTTCTACCCAAGTCACTTGGGGGCTCTTAAGTTTATTTGAGCCATTTTATAATAAGTGTTCTTCTTCTTAGTCATTGCAAAGTTTTATTATTATTATTTATCACTCCTTTTTTTGACACGAGTGTGCGGTCACTAGCCGGGGAGCCTAATTTCTCTCTCAAAGCCGCTAGAGTTTAGTTTGCTAAACTGGCCTGATGAGAAGTACTCCGCCCTCGGGATAGGACGTTGAAGCCGTAGGCTGACCCGCTCGAAGTCTTGAGATAGGATGTATCATGTTAAAGCACGACAGAAGCACTTCTTTTTCTAAAGACCAACTTTTGGATTGGCACCGAACACTTGTATTGTTCGGACGTCATGTTTTTACTGATGTTTCTTGGTTTTCCAAGCTTTTGGCACTTTTAAACTATTTGTGCTTTTCCAGCATTAGTCTCGCAGTGCAATGCCGGACACCTTTAGGGATTCGGCAAAAACATTCTCAGATATTGCTATATATGCATCGGTTTCGAATTGTGTCTTCGGTCAATAGTTGGGTTGCCCAACTCCTGCACTTGCTTCCTACGTTCGGCTAGGCGTGCAAAGGGAGAACCACTGCGATTGTGCTTCCAGCTCACATCGTTAAGCACCTCAATGGAGAAAGCCGAAAAGTGACTTTCACAATAAGCGTAAACTGGTCAGCGATCCGATGACTATGTTAAATGATGGGCCGTTCATAACATTGGCCGAAGTGTTCATGGCTTGACCCCGACTATCGCCGAACACTACCGGGGGCTATTAACTGTCCTCCCAAACTAAATCCTCAATATTTTGCTCTTACATTAGAGCTGAGGTTTAATGATCATGCTTAGCATGACAACCCAAAGAAAGGAACCGATAGCGGGACTATTTTCTTTGGTAGACATTTCTTCTGTTAAACAATAATATAACTCTCTGCGTACCTTTGTTTATAGAACCGTATGGCCAGATGACCTTGTTTGTGGTAAATCTTTGCCCTCATAAAGGCTTTATAAAGTAGGACAAACACTCCTCGGCTACTGGCCGAGGAGGTGGAAGCCGATGGTCGGTCAACAAAGTTTTGTACAATGCGGATCCGAGCATTAATGACATAAAGTACTTGGATACATAGAGTCATTACACATAATTTGTTATTTTACTATGGATGTTGTCGGCGTTCTGGGAACGGGGGTCCCCAGACTTGCCTACCTGCGGCCTGCGGCGTGGCTCAAGGGGGGCCCAGCACGGCCCGTCTTCACCAACACAAACCTAAGACCCTCGCGAGGGGCCAAGCCTCACGGGGCGGACGACGCGGAGCTTCCTCAGGCACGACCTCGTCAGGTTGGCTCACGAGGAGGCGGAGAGATCAAGGCGGGGTACCTCACGAGGTGCCCGTGACGCAAGCCATGACGACTCAGGGCGCCAGGCGGGTGCCAGCCCGCGCAGCGTCCTCCTTCCCTCTTTGGTGCAAAGGGGGCAAGCGCAGCCGCGGAGTACCGAGGCATCAGGCAAAGGTTGCCATTTGAGTGCAACGAGACCAAGACCAGGAGGACTACGAGATGGAGGTCATCGTGGAGCCCAAGGCGGCGTCATCACCAGAGCTTTGCACAGGCGAAGACTACTTTTGTCAGGATAGCTGATACTTGCTGTCCCCCTTCAAATTAGCCCGCCATTGTTGGCTCCCTTCCCGCTCGATATTTGGGAAGAGGACCAGGGCCTCTATAAATAGGACCAGCCACCCACATGGCAAGGGGGAGGTCGATTGGTTGAGGGTTGAGGGAGTACGGTCAGTTGGTTGAGAGAGAGAGAGAGAGAGAGAAGAGAAAGATGACTGAACTCCACCCAGCAGTTCATCGCCCCAGCCAAGGATAGGCCCTCGCGAGGCCTTTCTTCCTTGTATTGTTCGCCATCATCAGCCCAAGAGGCAATCCACACACCACACACTAGAGTAGGGTATTACACCACAACGGTGGCCCGAACCAGTATAAACCTTGTGTCTCTTGCGTTGTTCTTTCCGTAGTTTAGATCCTAACATGGCGGAGGGGTGCAGGTAGGTAGGAGGCAGAATCTCCGCGCGCACCCCAGTGTTTGAACCTCAAGGGTCTGCCGGAACCCGAAATCCGACATTTGGCGCGCCAGGTAGGGGTGCGCCGGAATCCACCTTCTACCACCCCGTTCTCCTCCGATCATCGCGCCCATGTCTGATGCTCGTCGGGCCCGCGCGGAGCGCAGGGCCGCCCTCGCTTCCCGCATCGCCCAGACGGCCCCTGTCGGCGGGCGTCCTCGTCGTTCCCTGTCACCTGCCGGCAACGCCGCCACCGGCCCGGCGGGGGACAAGCAACAAGCATCGTCTCAGCATCCTTCCATGCGGCAAGACGGCCGCACCGCAACTCCCTCGCTCGCCCCGGCTGGATCTTCGTCCCACGCGCTCCGCGCGCCCATGGAAGCTCGAGCTGTGTTCATCGCGGCAAACGAGCTCCTGCGCTACCATCCCGTCGACGACGTCTACGAAGAATGGCTCGACCGCGTCGCCGAGCTCGTCCGTGCCGCAGGGGGCTCTTCCACGTCATCCGTTCCGCTGCACCGCACCCCGCCCCGTGCGGGCGACGAGGCTCCGGCGGCGCCCCGGCCGCCTCCTCCTCAAGAAGACGCCATGGCCCCAAGGTGCGTGGCCCCTGGGCGGAACCCGCTCCGTCAGGTGCCAGCACGGCAAGAACAGAGCTGCCAAGAAGTCCCTTGCCCACCAGAAGCTGCTCGAGCGCTCTCTGCTCTAGCACGTCGCGACCATGCTCCTGCTCCCGCGCGTCAAGACCCCGCGCTGCTCTCAGCTGCAGCACGGGGGGACATGCAAGACCAGGCTCTCTGTCACCCAAGGCCTCCCGTGGCCACAGCAGGCTGCCGCGTCTACACCACCGAACTATGAAGTGTCGCGTGGCCCGGCAATTTCAAGCCAGACCTGCCTCCTCGCTACGACGGCATGGCCGACCCTGCGAAGTTCCTCCAGCTCTACGAGCTGGGTATCGAAGCTGCCAACGGAGACGAGAAGGTCATGGCGAATGAGTTTCCCATGGCGCTCAAGGACGGGGCCCGCACCTGGCTCCTGAACCTGGCTCCAAGCACAATCTCCTCCTGGGAGGAGATGCGCACCCGCTTCATCGCCAACTTCCAAGGCACTCGCGACTGGCCACCCGCCGTGAGCGACATGCGCCGCATCAAGCAACAACCCGAGGAGACCCTGCAGAAGTACATCCAACGCTTCAACAATGCCCGCCTCAAGATTCCCAAGGTGACTCAAGAGGCCATCATCTCAGCCTTTTTTGAATATTTACTGTAGGGTAAAAACCCCACAGCCCTTTATTCCAGTCTCCAAAATTCAAACTGTACAGAAAGAGGAAGAAAAAGAGATTACAAACCTAAACTAAAGGTTAAGAAGAACTTACAATTACATAAGGGAGTTAACCCAATCTACAAGCCTAGACTTATAGCTATCCTTAAACCTATGTGACATGAGAAGAATATCATGTACAAAACTGCCCCTCCAGGCAGCAAAAGTAGCCTGGACTCCCCTGAAAGTTCTCCCATTTCTCAGAATCCAGATATTCCAAGCAGCTGTGAGCATAACTTCAAAGAAGAAAGGATGCCCAAATCTCTGCCTTGCTTGGGATATACTTTGCTGAATAGTAGAACCGTGTGACCAATCAATCTACAAGTAGTTCCAAACCCTGGCACTGAAATTACAACCAAAAAAGAGATGAGCTCTGTCCTCCCAAACATAGGCATTACAGATGACACAGAGATTATCAGCCGTAGGGGACCTCCAGTGCCTGCGTACTAGCATGTCCTTAGTGTTGAGCCTGTCAAAAAAGAGAAGCCAGCCAAAAAACTTGATTTTCATAGTACATCTGCTTTGCCAAAGCCACATGCAAGGTTGAATAGTTGGTAGGTGTGTATGCATGATGTCATAGAAGCTCTTTGTAGAGTACTGTCCAGATTTACTAGGCCAAATCCAAACATCAGGCAATGTTGGATCTCGCTAGAGATTGAACAACCATGCTTCCAAGGTTTCTAGTTATGTAGCTGCCTGTTGAGAGATTGGCAGATAGAACATGGAAAACAAATCCTGAGTTTGTAAGAACTCCCTGACAGAAACCTTATCATCCAAAACAAAGGAAAAAAGCCTTGGCAATCTGAGGCTAAGTGGTCTTGAAGAACCACCTACATGCCAGGCATCCAGCCAAAAGAGAGCAGAATCACCCATATTAACTTGCACTGAAGCAATAGATCTATATGTGTCAGCAAGCTTTAGAATGTCTTTCCACCAGAAAGAGCCAGTTAGGACTGTTGCATGGGGCACTACTCCATCATAATAGCTATCCCAAATCAGTTGCACCCAAGGGACCTATTGCTTGTTGTAGAACTTATGCATGTGTTTGAGGAGCAGACCTTGGTTCTGGACATTGAGGTTTAAGATGCCAAGACCTCCCTTATCCTTCGGCCTACACACTAAATCCCAGGAAGCTAGTGATTGCTTAGGGACCTCAGAATTTCCTCTCCACAGGCACTGCCTGAAAATCCTATCCAACTGTTTGATAACACCAAGTGGAATATTCAAACTATAGAGGAAACATATGGGCATGGAAGTAAGTACAGATGTGAGCAATTGCAACCTGGATCCTTGGTTGAGCATGGCAGAACTAACAGATAATCTTCTTTCAACACTATCCACTAGGGGCATGAAATCGATGATTCTAGGTCGTGTAGTACCAAGTGGCAAACCCAGATATGTGAAAGGTAACTGCTCTCGCTTACATCCCAGAATGGAAGACAGTCGTTGTGCCTCAGTTGGATCAACATTAAGTGGCACCATTGATGATTTGGCAAAATTAACCTTTAGGCCAGTGGACTGTTGAAAGAGATGAAGCATATTCTTAAGAGCTATCAACTGTTCCTCAACTGCAGAAAGGATAATTATTGTGTCATCTGCGTACTGAATGATGGGAAAATCAGGGTCCTGAGATGGGATGGGTAGTGTTAGAACTCCCTTAGCCAGCATGTCATTGACCACAGATTGCAATAAGTCAGCAGCAATAACAAATAAAAGGGGGGATAATGGATCCCCCTGTCTGACCCCACATTTACATTTGAACTGCTTGCCAGATACCCCATTAAGCAAAACAGATGATGATCCTGAGGAGAGAATCCCTTTAATCCAAGAAATCCATTTGGCATCAAAACCTTTATGCTGGAGAACTTGTAAGATGAGCTCATGCTCCACTGTGTCAAAAGCTTTAGCAAAATCCAATTTCAGAATTATAATTGGCCTTTTTGATTGGTTGCATTGATGTATATATTCAAAAGCCCAAGCCAGACAGTCCTGGATGGCTCTGCTATTTAGAAACCCATATTGATTCTTATGGATGCATTGCAGAATGACTTTTTGAAGTCTATTAGCTAAAAGCTTAGTGAGGAACTTGAGGCATGTGTTAGTGAGAGAGATGGGTCTAAAATCCTCAGGTCCCTCGGGAGATAGCATCTTTGGAATTAAGGTAATAAGGGATCCATTAATATTTTCCAAAGAGAGCCTCCCATCATAAAATCCCTGAATGAGAGCCAGAAAATCCTTCTCAATGATGGGCCAACACTTCTTAACAAAAAGACCATTAAAACCATCCGGCCCAGGAGCTCGATCAGTCGGCAACTCCTTAAGGATAGTGTTGATTTCCTCAGCAGAAAACGGTTCTGACAGAATGCTAAGTCCGTCCACAGGTTGGAGAAGAGCTGGCAAATCAAAGCCCATATTAATACCTTGGGCCTGGCCCATTCTGCTTTTAAAAGAGGACCAAAGGATTCCCGCCATTTGAGAATGATCAGAAACTGGGTCAGCCCCTGCAACAGAGAGGTTGGCAATCGTGTTCCTGCGCAGTCATTCTGAAGCCATTGCATGAAAGAACTTAGAATTCTCCTCTCCCACCTTAGTATAACGGATTGTACACCTCTGCTTCCAATAAATGTAATGTATGCGAAGCAGATTCTCATGGTGCAATTTGACAATCTTATGAAAGTTAAATTCAGGTGTGGTGAGGGGCCGCAATTCTTCCAGGTTATCAAAGAAAACGATTACACAAGAGCAATCTATTGTCAGTTGCTTTAGGGCCGACAGGTTTTTGCTCCAAGCCTTGAGGGCAGAACGCAGGCGCTTAAACCTGGTTGTCAGGACGGCAGAGGGGGATAGATCAGCAAACACTGGCTGGTTCCACGAAAGCGTGACACGGTCCAAAAACCCCGGCATATCCACCCAATAATTCTCAAACCGGAAGATCCTAGATTTAGGTATATTGGTGTCAATTGAAACCACGCAGGGGACATGATCAGAGGACGTTTTTGCCAGGGGTAGAACAACAATGTTTGGGTAGATAGAAATCCAGTCAGAGGTGGTAAAAAACCAATCAAGCTGTTCAAGCAATGGCTGTTCCTGCATATTGGACCAAGTAAAACTCCGGCCCTTTAATGGCAATTCTAGCAGACCCAAGTGACCAATAATCTCATTAAAGAGGAAGATGTCATTAACATCACCTCCTGGCCTGTTCCTATTATCAAAGGAACGAATGAAGTTGAAATCCCCCAGAAGCAACCAGTTCTCGTCAGTGGGGATATTAAGATGGTAGAGCCAACTAACAAAATTATCCCTTGGGGGCCATCACAAGGTCCATAAACGGACACTAGGGTTCACTTCTCAGAATTATGAACTGACTGAAAAGAGACTATGATGCCAAAGCTCTGAATTTGAACAAGCGTCCCTTGGAAGATGGACGAGTTCCAAACCACAAGGATGCCACCAGAAGCACCAATTACCAGTGCAAACACAAAAGTATCAAAACGCCGAGGACAGAAAGATCTAATTTTCCGAATATCAAAATCAGCACACTTTGTTTCTTGCAGGCAAACTATGGAGCATTGACTCTCTTCAATCTTTGCTCTCACATCACGCTGACGAGCCTCTGAATTTAGGCCACGGACATTCCAACAAAGCACACGCCAATTACGATAAGTTGTACTATCCATAAAGAGCTCGCAACGATAAAATAAGTACTGTCAGGCATAACCTAGCAGTTTCACAGACCACAGTCGCACAACCCAAAAGCGCATACAGTGCAACAAGTTCAGATAAAGCATAGCCACAATAGAAACAAAACCCATGCCAGGCAAGACCCCCCTGGCGCCAATATGGAAACCTAGGTTTACTCATCATCGGACACTGGGGCAGAAGAGGAGTTCTTAGGAGGAGCCGTAAGCTTCTCCATAGTCAGATGTTCCGCTCAAATACCCAGACGAGCGCCGACTGCCTGCAGGTCAGCGATGGGTGTTGGTGGAGGTGTCGCCTGCGCTGCATCTTCATGAACATCTGAGTCTTCCACTGATGGCTTGGTCTTCTTGGCCCTCAGGCGGTGCAATGCAGAGGCTTTTGTAGGGATGGCTGAACTTGGTTTGTAACCAGAAGCCTTAGCAGCGCTGCGCGTCATGCGCCTGACAGAGAAGTCCAGAATTGGAGCAACAGTCACTAGCGACCGACGACCTCGCCTGGCCTGACGTCCACGCTTGCCAAGCACTGGAGTAAGAACGGACGTGAACTGAAAATCGTCGTCTTTCTGTGGCACATCATCATCCATATGCTGCACAGGTTCAGCCTGCTCATGGGAAGAAACTTGAGGCTCCACAAGATCCGAGAAAATCTCCTCAATAACCACAGACGAGCGAGGCGCGGGAGGATTGCAATGCTTCATCAAAAGCTCAAAAGAAAAGCCATAATGCTCAGGCAAAACACAGGTGTTGAGTTGAGACTGCCATTGTTGATGTGCTGGTAATGAAGAAGGCACCTTTCTGATGAAAAATTCAGGCAGCAGTGAACGAAAAGACCTCTCCCAGATAAGTTGCGGAGGAAGCACAGGACCATAAACCACATGAACAATTCCCAGTTGAATTGGATCAAGAGGAGCCACTGGGTGCTGCGCCACAACATGATGGACAGGCTGCTGAACCTCCTCTAAATGCATCTCATTATCAGAGTCCAAGGAGGGGTTGAGGACCATGGAATTCTGCTCCTGAATTATATCCTGCTGCTGACCAGGTTCATCCTCATGCTGTTGCTAGGTCTGCTGAGCCTGCTCTTCCCAAGGGCCCCATCCAACATCATTGTGATTGTTAGCTTCATTGACATTCACACCCCAGCCATCCGCATTGTTACCCTGGTTTGGATTATGATGAGGAGGAACGGCATTCCAACCAAGGGCAAGGTACAGTGGCATTGCCTAGAAGGGTTGCGGTGGGTTTACGCCTGGCATAGGATGTGGGTTGCCGTCAAGTGGCATTGGGTCTTCGTCGGCAGGTATCATAGCATCCACAAATTCTCCGGTCAAGATGAAACAACCTGCCGTCCAAGATACAACAGCGCCGCCCCAGTTTGCAAAGTCTCGAAAAACCATAGAACGAGGCACCAATGCATTATCGGGAAAAGAAGCTCTGACTAGGGATCGAACTAGACAACGATCAGTCTGGTTCCAGTAGTGAAACTGGCCAAAAGTGCCAACAACCTCGGCCAAGCACTGCGTGTTGCGATAATCAAGAGGCACTCCAATAAACATGAGCCAGCCCGTTCTATGACCATGAATAGCTCTAAAACCCTCCCCCTGGTCGTGTGGGATAAACCGGACAAAAAACTCCTCTCCATCTTCATCCACACCAAGGGGAAAAGGAGGGTGCTGAGTAAATGAACCCCTCACTACAGGATCCTCCATCTCAAAAATCCCTACTCCTTGGAACCAAGTCTGAGCAGAAAGCACCGGAATATGCAGGGTGTGTGTAAGAAAATCAAGAACCTGCTGTCGACGGATAGCAACCAAGTGTGCTTCTGGTATTGGTTCGATGATTGCGACCATGTACTGCTCATGGTTGCGGGGGGGGGGGGGGCGTGATGGCAGGCGTGTAGAAGGTCCTCGGGAGCCGATCTTCTCCGCCGTCGATGACATCATATCCAGCCGGAACAAAGCGATGCGGGTCAATCGCATAGACCGCCATTGGTGATGACGACGATGCAGCTGATGGCACGACGGATGCAGGGACATCCGACGAAGATTGTGAGCTTGGCGGCGCTGGGTGGGAGACGGCCGATTGGGGTTTTTTGGGAGGTGAAGGCGTCTGTTTTGGGGAAACCGAAGAGGCCAGAGAGTTGTCTTGCTTGGCGCGGGCTCCAAAGCCTTTGGATGGGACTTTGGGCACCCAGAGAGGAGAATCGGGTGGTTGGCCGGTGTAGTCCCGCTTAATGTGACCAGACCGAAAACAATTCCTACACTGAATCCTATTAGTACAGGTCTCTGTCTGGTGGCCCATACCCAAGCATTTCTGATAGTCCCAAAATGTAGCAGCCATATTTTCAATCATCTCGTCAAAGCTCTATAAATCCCTGACAACATCCTGCGGCGATGGAGGGGATTGCTCGAAAACTGTGGAGTCACGTTGGGCCAAACTGTCCTCTTCATCATCCGAAATTTCAATGGGATGATAGGAGGAGGATGTGGGTTGAGGTGTAGGCCCAGAGCCTTCCAGTGGTGGAGAATCCGGAATGTCCACAAAGTCCGGTCCAATAAACTTCAAACCAGCAGGAGATCCGAAGTTGCCGCCAACAGACAGCGGAGATTCTGGAGAAAGTTGAAACGAACCAAAAAGGATCCACTACAAGAAATATGTCAACTTGTGACCTTGACTATTGGTCACTGAAAGGTCACTATTTTTCATTTGTGACCTTTTTGTGACCAAAAACAGAAGGTCAAAAGCTGGCGGTCATAAACTGAAATTAACGACCTTCTTTGTGAGAAGGTCGTAGACGTTTACGACCAAAACAGAAGGTCGTTGAAACCATGACCTTTTGTTTTGGTCACTGGCTGTCTGCCCAGGCCACGTCGGATTCGACGTGGCAAAATTGTGACCAATTGAAAAGGTCACTGGTAAGATTCATCCCGGTCCGATTAGGTGTTTTACATGGGCCGAGCCCATTAATTCAGCCTATTTCTGTTTTTTCTGTCAATTTTTGGTTGGGTTCATAGGTCAAGCCCAATATTGCATCCTTTTTTATTGTTGGGGCGTGGCCTTTTTAATCCTTCGATTTTTTAGTTTTAGCCATATATATTGGAGCTGGGCCCACTAGTTAAACAAGCCCCACATATCATAATCTCATACATTGGTCCCACACGTCAGATATTTCAACATTGCTCAGATATTTCAACATTGCCCAGATTACTTTGGTAAGTGGATCCCACTAATCAGGTTTCCATTTCACACATTTTTAAATCACTATTTCAAACAAAACAGAAGAAACATAATTTATCAAATAACCCTAAATCTGTTACAATGTCACAATCTCTATAGCATATTATAGTCAAACAGAACAAACAAATCTCTAGCATCACAGCTTTGCACTTGGCTTCATGGCTTTGCACTTAAAATTTGCCCTGGTGCTCCTGCAAAAGAGTGAACACAAAGACTAACAACATTAGTGTACTGCTACTGAGGTCAGAACCAAACAAATGCAATGGCAACAGTAATGTAAGCAGGAAATTAGATCTACCCACTAGTATGTTCCAACTTCACCTTTCTCGTCCTGAATTTCAATACTATAAAGGGCCAATAAAACAACAGACTTGCATAGTGAAATGTTTGCTTTTAGAAATATAATAGAATAATTTGTATAAATTATGCATTTAATATAGGCTTCATGAAGATGGGTAGAAAAAGAAGGTACTTCAACCACTTTGCACAACAAGATCACAAGGAAGTTTATGTAAACACAAGTTTAATTTGCTGCATAATGATTGACAAGTCACACAAAATTTCAGTAAACTGTAGATGCCCAAAATTTCGGTAAACTTTGCATAATTTCGCATAAATATTACTGCTGCTGGTTAGTGATTGTTTCTTAAAAGTGAAAAAGAAATAGAATTTCATGGCAAAACTGCTTGTAGTTTACACTATGCAAAAAATGGCATTCAACATCCAATTCAAATTCAATGAAGTTTTACTGAATGTACAGTTTCACCATAGACCAGTTTATACAACCCCAAGGTCAGAAGTTTACCTTAAATACAACCCCAAATGAACCAGTTCCAACAGTGACCTACCAGCATAAGAGTTGAGAATAAGATTTCTCATTTCGAAATATGCAAGAAACTAAGTTCAGTTTGCAAGGAAGCAAATTCAGTTCAGTGTGCTTGCTTGCTTGCAACCAAACTGTACAATTTTGGCATACTACTTCTTGCAAGCAAACATACTGTACTAGTACTGAAACATGAACAAATCCAGCATCGGCTCCCACGCAGATCGGCAATACAACAATACATTCTGCATTTGGTGCGAAAATGGTTAGATCAAAGAGGAGCTTCAGCAACAGAGCAAACCAAATCAAATCAAACACAAACCGACATTTGCAGACAAATATTTTTGTTTAACTCATTTACTGTTGCTCCCTTTATATTTTAGGACTGCATATTCTGAATATACTAGTAGTAGATACCTACTAATTAGTAAATAAAGCTGAGTTATAGTAGTAGTGGTGTTGCTCAATTGCCACTGTTCTTATCATATTTACTCCATAACAACTAACATGAACATGCCAATTGATTAAAACCTAAGCCATGTAAATTTCAGAACAACAACCAAACTTAAGCCATGATGATAGACAGTGAGAAAATCAACTAAACTTCAAAGGAGTGCTAACCAAGAACCCTTTAATTAACCCTAGCATTTCGTCAACACCCCCAACCAAACAGGAGCATGCGCAGGACAATACCTACTACCCAGTATAACAGGAAAATGGTGTAATCATACAACTTGTAATAGATGGACTCAGGGATGGTAAGGGAACATCAGATGAGGGGAGGGGAGGGTGCAGACACTTCTACTCATTGCCAAGCTGAACGATCAGCTTCGCTATGATAGGTTTGAGGACCCTCGTCGCCACGCTGACGAGAGCCGCCTCCATGGTCATGCTAGCTCAGAGCTCAGCCAGTCAACCGTGCGTGGAGCCATGGAGGTCAGGTTGTTGAATGCACTGACAAAATTGACAACCTAAAAAGAGGATTGGTTAGTACACTTAAAATAGTAAATAGCCAGCTCCAAAGTTAAGGTACTGGCAGAAAACATTATTAGAAGCACAACTAATAATTCATCAAGCAAAAGGAAACATTTCAAAGATGCCAGCTGGGCGTCAAATCTAGCAGAAGGTAACATTTCAAAAATACAAGCTGGGCGTCAAATTTGAATGAAGCGATGTAAGTATATCTAGAACCAAAATGGCAGATGCCAGTGAATGGTGGATGCCAAACATAAAGACACATTGGAATATATTTCTAATTTGACCATAAATAGGCATGAATAATAAGCTCTATAGGCACTCCCCAAGAGAAGTACACGTAGTAGGTTTTGTTTTATAGTTATCTACAATACAATTATCGGTTTGCAACATACTATTTATATCTAGAACCAGAATAGTCACTTGAGTAGGGATGCAACTTTGTGCCACTTAGAGTACCCTCTCAACCTCCTTAGTTTATCCAAATAAACTAAATTTTTAAAAGTTATATGACTTCTAAAAATTCAGTTCATTTAGTTGAACTAAAGAGGGTCACAGAATACCCTAAAGGGTGCCCATTTGCACTCCTACACTCGAACACACACACACACACACACACACACACACACACACACACACACACACTATGGATACTTTTGAGATTCACATGCACATTCAGTAAATTCGGTGAAATTCAGTAAACATGGAGTACAGAAGAGAGGTTCAGACTTTAGACCCAGGCTGTAGGGCGCTGGTGACAGAGATGCTCCAGGTTGTAGGACTTGGAGATGAGCTGCAGTAGTGGAGAAAACTTGTAGCCGCCGCCACTGCTGTCAGGTAAGCAGGCACGACCCACTAGACAGCCCAGCCGTGGTGTCACAGTAGCAGCAGCAGGTGTTCAATTAGTCAAGCAGCAAGCCACATGATTTGTACTCTTTTAAAACTTTCTGCTCCGCCTACCTGAACACACATCACCATTTGCGATAACATAAGCAAAACATGATAGAAAGTAACCAACCAATTGAAAAGAACATATACATTGATTTTTTTTCAAATTCAAAACTATGCCTTCTAAGCTTGGTAGATCTTCCTAATCAAAATTCTTGATCACATCTCAATGCACAACAAGGTTGCAGTTAATAACTTCTTAGTTATCATGTATTGTCCAAAGTTACATGATGAAAGACATAAATGAGCAGGACTGTAATTTTTAATCCTTGGTTCATTTAACCAAACTTCAATCCAGTATACTTTGTTGCATTGATAGCTAAGGCATTTTTTAAGAATCCTAACTGACCCTCAATCATCCATTGTACGGTGGCATGAAACAGAGCATGGATAGCAGAGGAAGGAGAGGAGCAGAACTAGCTCACTGTGGTGGTTTGTGTGACCAATGTTGAACAGGACCGCCTCCCCTCCATGGCTTGCAACCACCACGCACCTTTCCTAGCTTGTATGATGAAGTGAAGCCCTTCTACTCTGCTGTAGGGATGAAAACTTCCCCTGCACAAGGACGGGAGAAATGTGAATCAACTACACATAACTAGATGAATAGAATCAACATCACTTGCATCTCAAAACTATGTTACTACCTCAGAAACATCAAATAACCCATTTGGACCAGTGGGAGAAGGGGTTACCTTGAGGAAGTCGGCCATGGTGTAACTAGGAGGGCCGGGCCTCCCGGCGAGGCCGTGGGGAGGTTAGACGGACGGCGACCGCGGCGAAAGGTGAGAGGGTTGGCGACATAGTAGAAGCCCGTGATGCAGGCACAGTGGCAGACGAGGCCACGCGACGAGGCGCAGATCCAGCTCGACGAGGTGCGGATCCAGCTCGACGAGGTGCGGATCCAGCTCGACGAGGTGCGGATCCAGCTCGACGACGGTGCGGATCTAGCGCCGAGAGGGAGAGGTATGGCTTGATCTTGTAGGTGGTCGGAGAGCGGCGTGGAGATCGTAGAGGCGAGGGAGGAGGTGGCGGTGGCGACGAGGTGGTCGTGGAGTGGGTGGTCGGTGGGGAAGGTGAGGAGCGAGGCGATGAGGAGCGGCTTGAGGTGGGATCTGGCGCCGTAGGCGGCGGCGGCGGTCCAACGGGAGGGGTTACGGTTTGGGATGCACGTCGTGGGGGGAAGGAGTGGTGTGTGGGGGAGAGGGGGAGAGGAGGAGGAGTGGTGTGTGGGGGAGAGGGAGGCATTCGTCCACTAACAAGTGGGCCCACGAGGAATTAGGCCCACATGTCAGTGCCCTCAACGACATGTGGTGTGCGTTAGGGGAGCTGCTTTCGGGTGGGTGTGGGTGGGGGAGAGGGTGAGGAGTGTGGGCCGTTTGATCTGGCAGTATCCGACGGTCTCTAATATTTGATCCGCGTGACATGCCTGTAGACCAATCAAAACGAAATGCATGCTTTGATGACGTTATGACCATCTAAAATGGTCATGATTGATTAACAATAGGCGCTACCAACACAGCACCACGGCCGACGGCGAAGCTCCATTGCAGCGTGAGCTCCAACGCAGCACCACGACGCCCGGTGGTAAGTTTTCTTCTCTTTTTGTGACAATGTTTGTTAAGTTTCCAAATAATTTGTAGTGTTATTCCTCGAATAATGAAAAATAAATTTTCCATTTTTGGAGTGCCCAAAATGAGTTTTTTTGTGAAGCATCCACCATATATTTGTTGCAAAATCGGACCAAATCAATTTTCTGAAATATTAGGCCATATTTAATGCATAATTGACCAAATGGCTGGGTGTCAAAAGATTTGATCCACCTCTCGTGAAAAAGACAAATTTCAGTCGATTCAGCAGGAAGCGGGTCAAATTTGAACTTCAGCTGCCTCATAGTTTGCTATTGATTTTTTTCCAAAAATAATTTCTAGGTACATAAGTATCTATTTAATCAAAGAAACACCAAAAGTTTTTCAAGATTCAACCACTAGCTAGGTACGGTCATGCACGCCGTTTTGACTGCATTTTAAAACAGGTATGAAAAAATAAAAAATTGTAAAACCTTCGCATTGTGTCATTATGTGTGGCCAAGTTACCAGCAAAAATAATAAATTTGTAATATGGCAATTATTTTTAAAAATTGTTCTCAGAATCGAGCTATCGTGTGTGGAGATCAATGGCTTTCAAGCCAAATGATCAATCTTATGGCCACATTCATGACATAGTTTGTTCAAATGTTCTCATATTGTGCACAATGGTGCATATTGGAATGGAAAACAATGTTGCCTAAGGGAGTTCTCATTTTATTTGGACGAAAAATCAATTTTCCATTTTTCGAGTGCCCCAAATGATGGTTTTTTTAAAGAACCTACCAAATAATTGTTGCAAAATTGGACCTAATCAATTTTATAAAATACTAGGACATATTTAATGCACAACTGACAAAATGGTTAGGTGTCAAAAGTTTTGATCCGCCTCTAATGAAAAAGACAAATTTCAGTCGATTCCGTTGGAAGCGGGTCAAATTTGAACTGCGGCTGCCTCATAGTTTGCTATTTATTTTTTCCAAAAATCATTTATAGGTACATAAGTATCTATTTAATCAGAGAAACATCAAAAAATTTCCAAGATTCAACCACTAGCTAGGAACGGTCAAGCCCGTCATTTTGACCGCATTTTGAAACGGGCATAAAAAATTCAAAAACAATCAAAAAATTGGAAAACCTTCGCATTGTGTCATTATATGTGACCAAGTTACCAGGAAAAATAATAAACTTGTAATACGTCAATTATTTTAAAAAAGTGTTCTCAGAAATGAGCTATCATGCGTGAAGATTCTTGGATTTCAAGTCAAATGATCAAATGATCTCATATTGTGCACAAGGATGCATCTTGGAATTCCAAACAATGTTGCCTAAGGGAGTTCTCATTTTCTTTGGACGAAAAATACATTTTCCATTTTCTAAGTGACCGAAATGAGATTTTTTTGTGAAGGACCTACCATATATTTGTTGCAAAATTGGACATAATCAATTTTATAAAATACTAGGCCATATTTAATGCACAATTGACAAAATAGTTGGGTGTCAAAAGTTTTGATCCACCTCTGGGTAAAAAGACAAATTCTCGCCGATTCAACGGGAAGCGGGTCAAATTTGAACTACAGCTGCCCCATAGTTTGCTCTTTATTTTTTCCAAAAATCATTTCTAGGTACATAAGTATCTATTTAATCAGATAAACGTTAAAAAAATTCCAAGCTTTAACCACTAGCTAGGAACAATCAAGCCCGCCGTTTTGACCGCATTTTGAAATGGGCATAAAAAATTCAAAAAAATCAAAAAATTGGAAAACCTTCCCGTTGTGTCATCATATGTGACCAAGTTACCATGAAAAATAATAAACTTGTAATACGACAATTATTTGAAAAAAGTGTTCTCGGAAATGAGCTATCATGCGTGAAGATTCATGGCTTTCAAGCCAAATAATCAATCTTATGGCCACATTCATGGAATAGTTTGTTCAAATGATCTCATGTTGTGCACAAGGGTGCATCTTGGAATTCCAGACAATGTTGCCTAAGAGAGTTTTCATTTTCTTTTCACGGAAAATACATTATCCATTTTTCGAGTGTCCGAAATGAGTTTTTTTGTGAAGGAACTACCATATATTTGTTGCAAAATTGGACCTAACCAATTTTATAAAATACTAGTACACATTTAATGTACAATTAACAAAATGGTTGGGTGTCAAAAGTTTTGATCCATCTATGGTGAAAAAGACAAATTCCCGCCGATTCAGTAGGAAGCAGGTCAAATTTGAACTGCAGCTGCCTCATAGTTTGCTCTTTATTTTTCCAAAAATCATTTCTAGGTACATAAGTATCTATTTAATCAGAGAAACATCAAATTTTTTCCAAGATTCAACCACTAGCTAGGAACGGTCAAGCCCGCCGTTTTGACCACATTTTGAAACGGACATAAAAAATTCAAAAAATCAAAAAATTGGAAAACCTTCACATTGTGTCATTATATGTGACCAAGTTTCCAGGAAAAATAATAAACTTGTAAAACGACAATTATTTTAAAAAAGTGTTCTCATAAATGAGCTATCATGCATGAAAATTCATGGCTTTCAAGCCAAATGATCAATCTTATGGTCACATTCATGGCATAGTTTGTTCAAATGATCTCATTTTGTGCACAAGGGTGCATCTTGGAATTCCAAACAATGTTTCCTAAGGGAGTTTTCATTTTCTTTTCACGGAACATACATTTTCCATTTTCCGAGTGCCTGAAATGAGTTTTTTTGTGAAGGACCTACCATATATTTGTTGCAAAATTGGACCTAACCAATTTTATAAAATACTAGGACATATTTAATGCACAATTTACAAAATGGTTGGGTGTCAAAATTTTTGATCCATCTCTGGTGAAAAAGACAAATTTCTGCCGATTCAGTAGGAAGCTGGTCAAATTTGAACTGCAGCTGCCTCATAGTTTGCTCTTTATTTTTTCCAAAAATCATTTCTAGGTCAATAAGTATCTGTTTAATCAGAAATACATGGTTTGGTGGCGAGACATCGAGGTTTGGACGGTGGCTGAGGGCCCCAACTCAAGAGCGCGTAAGCTCGCATGCCCGCCGTGTGGTCACCGCGTGACCGTGGCGTTGCCATGCATTCTAGGCGGCCTAGGCATGTCTAGTGGGTTGGCCACTCCCCAGGTAGGTGCTAGGAAGAAAATTACAACATAAGATTCTCATGAGGAGACCGAACTATGCTCAAAGATGAATTAGCAGGCAAGTGTTTGATTAGCGGTACGGTAAATGCACATGGCCAATGGCCATGAGTTTTGGCTGAGGATGATCAGCTACTAAGAAGAATGTCTTCACAAATTTTCCGCTCAAAAGGAGGATCCTAGTTGGTACTTCCTTCACAATGCTTCTCGGTGGACAAAAACTTTGGAAATTCGCCGAGGAAGATTTACTGGGCAAATGGAGCTTAATTTTGTCATGAGGCAATGAAAAAGACAAATTTCAGTCGTTTCCGCTGGAAGCGGGTCAAATTTGAACTGCGGCTGCCTCATAGTTTGCTATTTATTTTTTCCAAAAATCATTTATTGGTACATAAGTATCTATTTAATCATAGAAACATCAAAAAATTTCCAAGATTCAACCACTAGCTAGGAACGGTCAAGCCCGTCGTTTTGACTGCATTTGGAAACGGGCATAAAAAATTCAAAAACAATCAAAAAATTGGAAAACCTTCGCATTGTGTCATTATATGTGACCAAGTTACCAGGAAAAATAATAAACTTGTAATACGTCAATTATTTTAAAAAAGTGTTCTCAGAAATGAGCTATCATGCGTGAAGATTCTTGGCTTTCAAGCCAAATGATAAATCTTATGGCCACATTCATGGCATAGTTTCTTCAAATGATCTCATATTGTGCACAAGCATGCATCTTGGAATTCCAAACAATGTTGCCTAAGGGAGTTCTCATTTTCTTTGGATGAAAAATACATTTTCCATTTTCTGAGTGACCGAAATGAGTTTTTTTTTGTGAAGGACCTACCATATATTTGTTGCAAAATTGGACACAATCAATTTTATAAAATACTAGGCCATATTTAATGCACAATTGACAAAATGGTTGGGTGTCAAAAGTTTTGATCCACCTCTGGGGAAAAAGACAAATTCCCGCCGATTCAGCGGGAAGCGTGTCAAATTTGAACTGCAGCTGCCCCATAGTTTGCTCTTTATTTTTTCCAAAAATCATTTCTATGTACATAAGTATCTATTTAATCAGAGAAACGTCAAAAAATTTCCAAGCTTCAACCACTAGCTAGGAACGGTCAAGCCCGCCGTTTTGACCACATTTTGAAATGGGCATAAAAAATTCAAAAAATCAAAAAATTGGAAAACCTTCCCATTGTGTCATCATATGTGACCAAGTTACCATGAAAAATAATAAACTTGTAATACGGCAATTATTTTAAAAAAGTGTTCTCAGAAATGAGCTATCATGCGTGAAGATTCATGGCTTTCAAGTCAAATAATCAATCTTATGGCCACATTCATGGCATAGTTTGTTCAAATGATCTCATGTTGTGCACAAGGGTGCATCTTGGAATTCCAGAAAATGTTGCCTAAGGGAGTTTTCATTTTCTTTTCACGGAAAATACATTATCCATTTTTCGAGTGTCCGAAATGAGTTTTTTTTGTAAAGGAACTACCATATATTTGTTGCAAAATTGGACCTAACCAATTTTATAAAATACTAGTACACATTTAATGTACAATTGACAAAATGGTTGGGTGTCAAAAGTTTTGATCCATCTATGGTGAAAAAGACAAATTCCCGCCGATTCAGTAGGAAGCGGGTCAAATTTGAACTCCAGCTGCCTCATAGTTTGCTCTTTATTTTTCCAAAAATCATTTCTAGGTACATAACTATCTATTTAATCGGAGAAACATCAAATTTTTTCCAAGATTCAACCACTAGCTAGGAACGGTCAAGCCCGCCGTTTTGACCACATTCTGAAACGGACATAAAAAATTCAAAAAATCAAAAAATTGGAAAACCTTCACATTGTGTCATTATATGTGACCAAGTTTCCAAGAAAAATAATAAACTTGTAATATGACAATTATTTAAAAAAAGTGTTCTCAGAAATGAGCTATCATGCATGAAGATTCATGGCTTTCAAGCCAAATGATCAATCTTATGGTCACATTCATGGCATAGTTTGTTCAAATGATCTCATTTTGTGCACAAGGGTGCATCTTGGAATTCCGAACAATGTTTCCTAAGGGAGTTTTCATTTTCTTTTCACGGAAAATACTTTTTCCATTTCCGAGTGCCTGAAATGAGTTTTTTTGTGAAGGACCTACCATATATTTGTTGCAAAATTGGACCTAACCAATTTTATAAAATACTAGGACATATTTAATGCACAATTTACAAAATGGTTGGGTGTCAAAAGTTTTGATCCATCTCTGGTGAAAAAGACAAATTCCCGCCGATTCAGTAGGAAGCGGGTCAAATTTGAACTGCAGCTGCCTCATAGTTTGCTCTTTATTTTTTCCAAAAATCATTTCTAGGTCAATAAGTATCTATTTACTCAGAAATACATGGTTTGGTGGCGAGACATCAAGGTTTGGACGGTGGCTGAGCGCCCCAACTCAAGAGCGCGTAAGCTCGCATGCCCGCCGCGTGGTCACCGCGTGACCGTGGCGTTGCCATGCGTTCTAGGCGGCCTAGGCATGTCTAGTGGGTTGGCCACTCCCCAGGTAGGTGCTAGGAAGAAAATTACAACATAAAATTCTCATGAGGAGACCGAACTATGCTCAAAGATGAATTAGCAGGCAAGTGTTTGATTAGCGGTACGGTAAATGCACATGAACAATGGCCGTGAGTTTTGGCTGAGGATGATCATCTACTAAGAAGAATGTCTTCACAAATTTTCAGCTCAAAAGGAGGATCCTATTTGGTACTTCCTTCACAATGCTTCTAAGTGGACAAAAACTTTGGAAATTCGCCGAGGAAGATTTACTGGGCAAATGGAGCTTAATTTTGTCATGAGGCAATGATTTGAATAGGAAATAGTGCCCAAAATTTTTGAGGGCAAACAAGAATATATAAATAGAACTTCCTTCACAAAGTGTTTTTCTGAACAGAATAGGAAAATTAATATTGTTGAGTAATTTTTGAACTAGGCAAGGAAGGTTTTTTTTACATATTTCACAAATATATGACCCAGATAATTTATGAGATTTTTTGGGGAATTTTGCGAATGACAGAAATATAGGTTGCTTCACAACCTAGGGCAAAAAATGACACATGGACATGACACATAGGCAAAACTATTGAGGTGGCGCCTAGTCATAGCAACCCACCACAATTTACAAGGTTATGACCATCTATATTGGTCATGATCAGCTAGAAATAAGGCAGCGGACTAGTGCTATATGCTTTATGACCATTTCGTGTCAGGAAATTACGACCTTTCTGACCAAAATGGTCGTTATAGTTTAGGGTTTGGAGCCCCCCGAACAGCTTTTGACCAATTGGTCTCAAATGGTCATAGATCTATGACCAATTCTTCCAGGGTCACTGACAGAAGGTCACTAGTTGACATATTTCTCGTAGTGATCGCCGGAGGCGGTGAGCTAGCTACGACCATCACCGAAGATGAGGGGCCTGAGGCTTCTTGGGTTGAAACATGATAACCAGCCTCACGGACAGTCAACACATCTGAGGGCGTGGGATGATAACTATAATCCTTACGAGCAGGATAGGTGAGAAACATAGCAAAACGTAGCGATTTCTTTGTGTGACCAGAGGTAGATCGACCACGCATTGAGGATTTACTAGGAATATGTTTCATGGCCTGCATCCCTAGTAAAACCCTACGTTTTGTTGGACTAACTAAGGTCCATTCCTGCTGGCATTCAGCCTGCCACAGACGGAATTCTTTCTCCCAATCTGGACCACCATGTCCCCAGAGATGAAAATAGCACTTGAAAAGGTCGCAGACAAAACTACGCTGATGCAGAATGAAAAACCCGACTTGCTTGCAGGAAACCGTGAAAGAAAAAACCCGATCATTGAGGTACGATACCTTGAGATAGGAGCAATAACCACCAATTGCAGATTCAAGAGCGAGGCCAACATTATCCTCATCCAGACGAAAACAGTGCCTGGCAAAAGAGACCACCATCGTGAAGTGCCCCGAGTCCGAGGTCGGATGCACAGATCGGTTGAAAGTGCGCTGGATCTCAGCCACCAAAGCCATCCCCAGGTTAAAGTCCAAACCCAATGAGATGGAGGCATGCACCGCCATGGAGATGACAACCAACGAGGAGAGCAACGTGCGCCGGGGAGAGTGGTGCGATCAGAGGTGAAAACCCATGGTCAAGTGGGCTGATCGCCGGTGGGGTGGGTGGCTAGGGTTAGGGTGGCGGCGGGGTGGAGGTTCCGAGGCCATCTGCACGACTCCACTAAGTTGGTATGCGCGTTCATCTCAGCCTTCTCCGACGGCGTGGGTGACGTCAAGATGAAGGAGGAGCTGGCGATGCATGAAGACTTGTGCACTTCCTTGGAGCTGTTCAACTTGGCGAACAAGTGCGCCAGGGCCGAGGAAGGGCGTCTCTCCCTCCTTGAGCTGCCTGCCGCAGACCCAGAATAGAAGAAGCTCAAGGCCAAGGATGTGAAGTGCAAGGGGGCTGCCATGCTCGCGGCAGAACCAGACACCAAGCAGGGCAGAGATCAGCCCGAACCTTCCAAGGGTAGCCGATACTGTGTGTACCATGACCTCCACACCCACAACACCAACAAATGTCAAGAACTCCGAGCCGTGCGTGAAGGAAGGATCAGCCGTCGCCCTGACCGCGATGACCAGGGCTACGGCCGAGGAGGAGGAAGGAACGCAGGACGCTGGGAAGACCGTGGCCCGCGCCAAGGGTGGCGCGACCAACCTCGCGAGGATCGCTGGCAAGACCCTCCTCGCGAGAGAGACTAGAGGGATCAGCCTCATGAGGATCGCCCGCAAGGCAACGCAGGCCTCCCACCGCAGCCGCCGCAGCCAAGGAGAAACAAGGACCGCCACCAAGACGAGGAGGCTGGGGGCTTCCAGGAGGCGCGCGCGATCTCCTGCATCCTGGGCGGGGCTCAAGCCCCAGCCTCTCAACGCATCTTCAAGCAGTTCGCCTGCGAAGTGAACGCAGTCCTCCCCAGGATCGAAGCCATGCACCCTCTCAGGTGGTCGGCGTGCGCCATCACGTTCAGCTCAGCGGATCAGCTCAAGTGTGCGGCTACGGCCGGAGTCCTCCCGATGCTTTGTTCCCCAATCATCAGCAACGTGGTGGTCACCAAGACCCTCATCGATGGCGGGGCAGGGCTCAACGTCCTATCCGTGGAGACGTTCAACAACCTCCAAGTGCCCTACAGCCAGCTTCAGCCAACCAAGCCCTTCTCCGGTATCACCGACGGTTCCACGGTCCCGATCGGGCAGGTCCGCCTCCCTGTCACCTTCGGGGCACGCGACAACTACCGCACCGAGCTCATCGACTTCGATGTCGCTGACATTCGCCTGTCGTACAACACCATCCTTGGGTACCCAGCGCTGGCCAAGTTCATGGACGTAACTCACCACGGCTACAACGTCCTCAAGATGCCAGGAAGCGGCGGGGTCATCACGGTGCCCTGCAAAGAGAAGGACGCGGTGTGTTCCCTGGAACGGGCCTTTCAGGCCGCATCACTGGAAGACCCGGACCGTGGAAGCAGGAGGCCTCCCGAGACCGCCCCTAAGAAGGAGAAGACATCATCCAACCTGGCCCCTCAGGAGGCAGTCCCCTTTGGGCCCATGCCTGCCCAGGGGGAACCTCCTTCCATCGCATAGGAAAGCGCGCCCGGCGCCCTCCTCAGGCAAGGCTCGGGGGCTCTCCCCTAGAGGGCCGCCGACCTAGCTAGGGACACGAGGGAGGCGCTTGGGCACCACGTGGAGGCGTGTTTCGAAGCATGTTTCCCTCAAGAAGGAGCGAGGCAAGGAGATCCAGACCCTCAAGAGTTCGTCAGCAAGGCCATTCAGGAGTTACAGGAGTCAAGGGTCGTGAGAAGCGGCCGTCGCCTACCAGCAGTGGCCCCCCATCCAGGCGAGGATGGCGGGCTGCGCGTCTACATCGACATACCAGGGCTCAACCAAGTTGCCTCCCTGGAGCGCCTCTGGCCCTCGCGAGTGGGGCGCTGCGGAGGTCCACCCCACAGCTACATTCGCATGCCTTACGGCCTGCCGAATGCGGCTGACGCGTACCAGCCGCCTTATGAGGGGCACCACGGAGGCACAAGAGGCCAGGCGTTCCATAGCCCTGGCGGAGATGGAGATGGTCCGCGAGGGGCCACCAGCGCCTCCCGAGCCTCCCGAGGCCCCTGGGCCTGGGGGCTCACGAGGATCGACTTCCGCAGCCCACCAAGCCTGCTACACCAACACCCTTTCGTCTTCAGCATCATCGGATGACATCTTTCAAGTTTCACTTCCAGCTGGGAGCGCCCCCAGGGCTGCATTATTCCCAGGCCGCGTGGGTCCGTCCCTGCGGCGTGTACCCCTTTTTATTTCGCGTCGTTAGCTTACCTTGTTGGGGGTGCCCCTCAGGCTGCACGATCCCCAAGCCGCTGAGGCCAGGCCCAGCGGCATCTATCCCATCTGCGTTTATTTCCGATTATGCATTAGACCCACCATGCTTGATAATTTGATGCCGGTCCACGGCACCTCTTCCTCTCTATGTTGACCACTTGCACGTTAAAGGAGGGGTACCTGAGCATCGCGACTCAGGGCTCTTACTGGCTCTCCAGCCCTCACCCTCTGGCCTTGACCACGGCATCACGACCTGGCATACCAGCGACGGCTGAGACCAGCTTGAGGGCCGGGACCCGAGGATGTAGAGTGCAGGCATCTAACCCAATTTGCAGGGACACATCACAAGATAAGGCCCAGTGCCAGGCGCAACCCGCCTAGAGGTAGGGCCCCGTGAGTCCCGCGCTGGCTCACGGGTGCCCAGATACACCTCACCAGGCCCTACCGTGCCAGCCACATGTCAGGGCAGGGCTGTACACGCCCCGGGGGCTCCTCCCGGAGGGGGCCCCCCTCCCACGTACCAGTGGAATCACCATGCTCCGCGCTGGCTGACGACACTGCCGAGGAGCGTCTATGCCCGTACACATGCGGTAGCACTATGCTCCGTGCTGGTGATAAACAACTGAGGGTGGCCCCTGGGCCGCATCAACCTCAGGGAGCCTAGAGCTCAGTGTCTAGCCTCATCGTAATGCCTCCCCTGAGGAGTGCCGCGCGAGGGGGCTGGGCACGGGGACTGCACCTGGGTTACGCCCGGACGCACGCCACCCAGCCAGGTCCCCCCGGGCCTGGTTCGTCGCATGCCTCTCCCTGAGCGGAGCCAAGGTATGAAGGCCGTTTGGGCGTCAAGGGGGACTCCTGAGCATCGCGACTCAGGAGCCTAACTGGTCATGTAGCCCCTCACTCCGTGGCCCCATCCTGGTTTCCGGTCGGGACCATCGCTGGGTGAGGCACGCGCTGCCGGGCTCTACAGACGTAGAACGGTGGATCCACCCACATCACACCTCCCTATTTGCTGTTCGCGCGCCAAGGGGGACTCCTGAGCATCGCGACTCAGGATCCTAACTTGTCACGTAGCCCCTCACTCCTTGGTCCCGTCCTGGTTTCCGGTCGGGACTATTGTTGGGTGAGGTATGCGCGGGGCCGGGCTCTGCCGGCGTAGAACATAAGCAAGTAGGAAGGAAAAGCGCAAATTTCAAGGAATTCAAAAGCAAATATTACAGGCCACACTATTATCTCAACGCCAAATGCAAGTTTAAACGCCTTCCCGAGGCATGATACATGTGCAGGAATTAAAAGCAGGACAGGAGCCACGACGGAGTCACTTGGCGGCGGGGGAGCAGCACGGAGTGGGTTCGCCTCACGGAGCAGCTATATCGGCAGCGCCTTGCTCCGGCTTGGTGTTGAAGGCCCGGAACTTCCCCAGCAGATCCTCTGTGCGACCCTTCACGGCCTCGGCAGCGGCAGCGGCACGCTCGCCGCTCGCTGGCTCCAGCAGGCTGTCGAGGTCGACGCCGGGATCGCGAAGGTAGATGTGGGTGAGGACCCGCGTCAGCACTGCAGAAGACAGGACACGCGCCTCAGCCTCGGCCATGGGGCCAAGGCCAAGGGCAACATCTTCAAGAGCATGAACTAGGAAGGGAAGCAGCTTGGCGGGGCCATCCTCGGCGCCAGCCAGCGGGCTCTCCACGCTGCTGTCGTAAAGCGTCCTCAGCGAGGAGCGAGCCCTCGCCTCCAACTTCGTGAAGGCCGCACGGTCCTCAGCAAGAACCAAGGCCTTGTCGTCCAGCTCAGCCTTCCTCGCCCTGAACTCCTGCTCCAGCGCGCCTAGGCGGTCGCGGCGCTTCCTGAGCTTGGCCTCTTGGCCCTCGACGGCCGCCTCGCGAGCCTTCACGCTTTCTTCCTGCTCTTGGCGAAGGCGGACCTCTTCCGTGAGCTGGTCCTGCAGGCCTTGCAGCTCGTCCTCCAGCGCCTTGCAGCGACCACGGACGTCGACCACCTTCCCAGGGCTGCATCACGAGCAGCCTTCGCCTCAAGGATGGCCTGCTTCTCCTCGTCGCATGTCGTCGCGGCCTGGACCAGCGCCACGCGAATCGAAGTGTCATAGCGAACCCATCCAGAAGCCAGCTCCAGGCGCCTGACCACCAAGCGAGGGTCGGCGCCAAGAAGATCCTGCCGCAGTCGGTCCAGCTCGGCAACAACATGATCCAGAATGGCAGAAGGAGTCAGAGAGATAACAACCGGTGGAGTAGGAGGAGAAGGCGGCAGCGCGGCCGCAGCATCCTGAGGCGGGGTCTGCCGCGCCACGACAGCTGTGGCGGCGGCGGCAGGCGAGAGCACCTCGGGAGCCACTTATGCCGTGGGGGCTGAGCTCGCCCCAGCCGGCTCAGCTAGGCCTCGCAAGGACGGCCGGGCAGGAAAAGCCTGTGCGTCGCGGTCACCCTTCTTCGCAGGCAGGGGCGCTGCCGCGGGTGGAGCCTCAGGAGCCCCCTTGGACTTCTTCGCTACGGGCGCTGGCCTATCCAAGAGGTGCGGACGTCAAGCCGCAGAAGCAGAGCAAGAAATAAAGACAAGAATCGAACACTTACGGGTCGTCGCCAGCGAGCTCGAGCGGCCTCTGGCCAAATTGGAAGCCTAAAAGCCGGCTGGAAGGGTCAACCTCGGGAAGCTTGGAGGCGGAAGGTGCGTCTGCGGTTCGCCCCGGGGCCGGGGGAGACCCGCGGGAGATCAGCCCGGTCCTCTCCTTCTTCGGGATCGGGGGCGACCTCCCGTCGCCCTGCCCGTCGTTGTCCTCATCGTCGTCTTTGTCGTCGTCCTCATCATCATCGCTCGGAGAGAGGCGGAGAACGCGGGACCTGCGCTGGGGGAGGGGGGCCCTCGACTCTCCGTCAGTCGCCTCGGAGTCAGGCCCTTTTCCCCGCTCCCCTCCTTCCTCCTGTTCACTGGAGTCGTCAGAGGGCACGTCCACCGGTCCCTCGGGAGCTTCCAGGGGCACGGGCCCCTCCCCGTTGAAGACAGGCATGGACTTCACCACCCGCTCCCAGTCGCCGCGGAGGAACAAGGGCGTAGGAGCACCCTCCAACCTCGCCACATTGCCCCTGACCAGAGATTGGAGGACCGCAGCCAGGTCTCCGTCGGCCAAGGCCGCGGGGCTCGGGAGGGGCCTCCACATTGGAAGCGAGTACTGCCGAAGCGGAGCCAGCTAGTGCTCCAGGAACTCCCTCAGCACCGACGCGCCGGTCAGCTTCGCCGCCGCCATGTCGGTCGGCCTCAGATCCGCGTCCATCTTCTCCAACAACATCTTCGCGTGGGGATCCGTAAGCTCCGCTCGACCCCAGTCGCTGGAGCCCGTGGGCTGCTCTGTGGGCAAGATCAGCCGAGGGTGGATGCGCCCAGCATCCACCAAGATCCACTTGCTCCTGAAGCCATCAATCCTCTTCCCAGAGTTCGAGATGGCAATGGCGCCGCCATACGCGACGAAGCTCGCGCATGCAGAAGCAGGACTGTGAGAGGTCCGGAGATAGAAGTAGTGGCGCAGCAAGGCCACTGAGGGCTGCACCCCAACGTGGGCCTCGCAATAATAAGCAAAGATTGCTAGGAGAAGGACGGAGTTGGGATGGAGATGCAGAGCCTGTAGCTTGTAATGACGGAGGACAGAGAAGAAGAACTAGGAGAAGGGAGGCACCAGGCCAGCAACAATGGCACTTACGAAGAGCGGATAGAAGGTGCTCCTTTGACCCTCAGGGGTGGCGGAGCCGGCCTTGAACACCTTCGCCCCGTCGATGCCCCACGCCGTCGCCATCCGGCGCAACCGGGCAAGGCCCGCCTCCGACACATTCGGCGGGTCCAGGGCAGACGAGTACCAAGCTGCGGCCGGGGGCTGGCGAGGCGCCATGGCTTCCTAGGTCGCACGGTCAGAGTAGATCTGGAAATTTCAGAGGGAGGAAGGAGAGGCACAAGAAAAGGGATCTGAGCAGCAACCGGGGAAAGCAAGAAGAAGGGCCTAGGTGGATGCCACTCCCTTATCAACTCGCGCGGTTGCTAAGGCGCCCACGTCCAATCAGCCGCCACGCGGCGCCCAAGGCCGCAGGCTGTTAGGGCCCGCGGTGCTTCGCTCTTGCCCTTCCGCCTCCTTGCACGGCCAAGTCCGGGAGCGCCTTGGGCCCGGGGGCTACTGTCGGTGTTCTGGGAACGGGGGTCCCCAGACTTGCCTGCCTGCGGCCTGCGGCGTGGCTCAAGGGGGGCCCAGCACGGCCCGTCTTCACCTACACAAACCCAAGACCCTCGCGAGGGGCCAAGCCTCGCGGGGCGGACGACACGGAGCTTCCTCAGGCATGGCCTCGTCAGGCTGGCTCACGAGGAGGCGGAGAGATCAAGGCGGGGTACCTCACGAGGTGCCCGTGACGCAAGCCATGACGACTCAGGGCGCCAGGCAGGTGCCAGCCCGCGCATCGTCCTCCTTCCCTCTTTGGTGCAAAGGGGGCAAGCGCAGCCATGGAGTACCGAGGCATCAGGCAAAGGTTGCCATTTCAGTGCAACGAGACCAAGACCAGGAGGACTACGAGACGGAGGTCATCGTGGAGCCCAAGACGGCGTCATCACCAGAGCTTTGTGCAGGCGAAGACTACTTTTGTCAGGATAGCTGATACTTGCTGTCCCCCTTCAAATTAGCCCGCCATTGTTGGCTCCCTTCCCGCTCGATATTTGGGAAGAGGACCAGGGCCTCTATAAATAGGACCAGCCACCCACATGGCAAGGGGGAGGTCGATTGGCTGAGGGTTGAGGGAGTACGGTCGGTTGGTTGAGAGAGAGAGAGAGAGAGAGAGAGAGAGAGAGAAGAGAAAGGTGACTGAACTCCACCCAGCAGTTCATCGCCCCAGCCAAGGACAGGCCCTCGCGAGGCCTTTCTTCCTTGTATTGTTCGCCATCATCAGCCCAAGAGGCAATCCACACACCACACACTGGAGTAGGGTATTACACCACAACGGTGGCCCGAACCAGTATAAACCTTGTGTCTCTTGCGTTGTTCTTTCCATAGTTTAGATCCTAACATGGCGGAGGGGTGCAGGTAGGTAGGAGGCAGAATCTCCGCGCGCACCCCAGTGTTCAAACCTCAAGGGTTTGCCGGAACCCGAAATCCGACAGATATTGATCCTTAATTCGGCCACCCGTGCCCGCATTAAGGCTCGGGGGCTACTGGGCTTCGGGCTTATTATTTACAAATATTAAAGGGGCACATTGATCCCCTGATCTGGTGTTACCACCCGACCAGTGTCTCGGGGGCTACTGCATTGCTTGTCCAATGCAGAAAGTTTTATGTGCAATATAGTTTCCGAGGAGATTTTGATCCTCAGGTTGGTCGGCCGCACCCAACCTGAGTCTCGAGGACTGAGCACGTCGCTTTTAGTGTCCCGAAGTATTCTGCCGAGCTTGGACTTGATCCTTAGGCCGATTTTGCAAATCAACCTGAGTCTCAGCGGCTACTGGGATCAGCGGTCTTATGTCATCCTTCAGGTGCATCTCGGGTTTTAGATCGATACACACCTTGAGGGCTACTGGCTATATATCTCGGCAGAGAATAAATTGCACCAATAAAAAATATTCACAAAAATCGGCCCACATTCGGGGTGGTGCACCACCTCGGAAGCAGCCCGGCATAAAGCTCGGGCGCTAGTGGCTGGCTCCATAGAGGGCATTTCCGGCATTAATCTCGGCTAAACTCCTTCAAACTTCTTTGAACCAAGGTGATTTATGACACCTCGGATATAGTCCGGCGTTGGAGCTCGGATACAGTCCGGCGTTGGAGCTCGGATATACAGTCCGGTGTTGGAGCTCGGATACATAGTCTAGTGTTGGAGCTCAGATACATTCCGGCGTTAGAGCTGGGAAGCAGTCCGGCGTTGGTGCTTGGTTGCAAAAGATACCTCGAATATAGTCTGGCGTTGGAGCTCGGACGCAAGAGGACGCTGCCGCTCGGGAACAACTTCAAACCCGAGGTGTGGCATAAAAATAACAAGGCATTGGTAAATGCCGGAAACTTAAAGGGGCTCCTCAGATAGCCGACGTATAAACTCATCAAATGCATTTCGGCGATCCTCAAGATCGAAGATAAAGAAGATTTGTTGAACCAGTTTTCAAGACCGATGACCGAAGATGAAGAACAGTTCAGAAGAATCGAGGAGCGTCCCTAACTTGAAGACCGGCTCAAGGGGCTACTAACGGTGTCTTGGACTAGGGGGTACTCACCACGTCGTCTCCCGATTTATTAGATTGGGCCGAGGCCCCCCATGGCCGTATACTCATGGGCCAGTTCGGACTGCTGCCGCATACAAGGAAGATTCCACAAAGACTTGGCGATCAAGACAAGGACTTCTCCCCACCGTCGTATTCGGCTAGGACTCTTGTTAACCTAGGCCTCCGGTGCATTATATAAACCAGGGCCAGGCTAGTCGATACAACATCATCATACAACAACCATACCATAGGCTAGCTTTTAGGGTTTAGCCTCCTTGATCTCGTGGTAGATCTACTCTTGTACTACCCATATCATCAATATTAATCAAGCAGGACGTAGGGTTTTACCTCCATCAAGAGGGCCCGAACTTGGGTAAAACTTCGTGTCCCTTGCCTCCTGTTACCATCCGGCCTAGACGCACAGTTCGGGACCCCCTACCCGAGATCCGCCGGTTTTGACACCGACAGAGCCCAATTAACAAAACAGAGACGTTTTGTAGATGTTTGGGGATGATCCGGATCCAACGGTGACGACTGTCCGGGTCGGGTTCGGGACAATTTTCGGACGCGCGCGAGAGGTTCGATGCACTGTGCAGAGAGGGTTTCGGGGCCTGGTGGTTGATAGCGGACTGACAAGAGAGCCTAGGTTAGGCCTGGCGGTAGGTCATGGGCTGTGTAGACGGTGTCGAGCTAAGAGAAGAGAAGAGAGGGAGGCCCGGCGACTATTTCCGAAGACCGAAAACGTCCAACGTTTGACCGGCTATAATGCCGCTATAGTTTAATGGTTGGGCTATCAAACGAACCACGAATGCGATGAAACTTGACAGGCGGTCTATCTACACTATAATAAGACCGCACGCCAACTTTCAACTCATTCCGAGAACATTTTCCGGCCACTTATAAAATAATAATTCGGACATGCCGCGGGTGCATGCAAGTGTGTTTGGGCTTAGAACGGACCACGGATGGAACTGGGGGAACCCGGACGGATGCAAGTTTTGAAAACATGATGATTCAATGCACATGATGACATGACAGGATGCAACACGCAAGCAAATGACAAGCCAACAACAGCAAATAAGCGGAGGACACCTGGCACATCGGTCTCGGGGCGTCAAAACACTCCACCACTACGAGAGGATCTCCTCCCGAGATCTAGAATGGCACCGGAGGGAAAACAGAGGAGAAAGAGAAGAGGTAAGACTAAGTTGCTTCTTTAACCAATGAGTGAAACCAAAGAACCTTGAGAGGTTGAACAACTTGAAGATGAATAAAGTTGAAAGCACTCTGGTTAAGAAGTGATAAGAAACTTGAGCAAAAGGGCACAACACTCCGGTTAAAAGGATAAGCATGAAAAGAACATGATCTTTGACAAACGAGATGATGGGTTGAGAAGATCAACATCACAATGCCTCCGAAATGAAAGAATAGAATAGATAATTCAAATAGGAGAAATGAGGAGAAAATGTCAACTTCTGCCAAAAAGAGCTTGAGAAGGCATCCTTAGGAGAAGGGTCGAACGGAGTTGTTGGAAAACCAACAATGAAAAGAATAAGCTTGATATGGTCTTATGGAATACGTGTCAAATTATGAGGTGACAAACTGCCACTCATGGGAAAAGAATTGGATTGATATGACCAAGGAGGCGAGAAAATTATTTCACTGGGAGGATAGATGAAGAACTTGGATCATATATTATCACCATTAATAGCAAAATCCTTAGGGAAAGCTTTAGGTGAAATATAACCCAAGATAACTCAAATGATGAGAATGATGGATTTAAAATATCTCATTCTTAACAATATGTGAATCATGAAGTATGAACTCAAATTATCAAGAATGACTTAATACCACCTCCAATGATACAGAAGAAAGAATTGCACTCCGGATTGCAAGATGAAGAATGCTTGCACTCCTTTGAAAAGAATCTTGATGAACACTTCGAGAAGGAATTAAATTCTCGATGAACCATCATGTAGAACCTTGATGAAGAACTTCGGTAACAAAAGGATAACGAAAAGAAAGAGAAGTTGAGAATATAAGGTGAAGCCTTGTACCGATTTAGATGAATCTCCGTGGTGAAATAATTGAAAAGGTTGGAACTCCGAGAAAAAGAGGAGATGAAACAATTGAAAACCGAGAGCTTGATGAGCCTCCGGAATAAGGAATTGAATTTACTCGATGAAACAAGAATAAGAATTATATTATGCTTATCCTTCACCAATTTAAATTGATGACAAGCAACGGATCGCATATGACTTATTCTCGTAGAAAGGATTTAGATAGATATAGCGCAAACTTAATGGACCACCGGTAGGATTGAAACAACGAATGAATTGATATGATGAAGAAGGAAGAGAACTCTTGAGCAAACCACCGTAAGAATTAAAAAACGAACGATATAAAGGAATGAATCGCCGGTAAGACTTGTGAAATGAACAAAGATACTTGAGACAATCTAGATACATGAGAACGAATAGATACTGAACTAATCAGAGAATATTTGAATGATTTATCGGTCAGTTGGGGAATGAATATTTCTGAGATGATGGCCTCCATAGTAAAGAAATGGAAAGATCTCATGAAATGCTCCGGATAGGTGCAAAGAAATTCTCACAATCGAAGATAATTATGAGAGGATGGCAAAAGGCTAGAACCATGAATCTTGAGAGAACGGATATGATTTGGAGGGAAAATCTTCTTCTATCTTCAAAACCTGAGAACTACGATCGAAAACACCACCAAGAATTGTTTAGACACTCCGGAATGAAGAATAGAAAAGGTTGAGCCAACGATGAAAAGAATTTAACCGATCTTGGAGAAAGGCATTTGACTGATGATAAATCATTCTTACGTCAAACTTCGAGATGAATATGAGAATAACTCCGGAATTTAGAAGAGTCAGGTAAGATCCTGGAAAAAGACATGTGGGTTAGGGCCCACTCAAAAGAAACACCGTAGAATGATTTAAAAGATAGATTGCGCCGGTTGAAATAAATGGCTTGAATGAGGTAACATCCTCGAAAGATTTTGAATGAATGTAGAGTGGAACCACGAATCTTCGAGATATCTTGAACACTCCGGAACAATTGAATAGGGAGAAGTGGATGATTAAGAGGTGTACCGACATGAGAAGGTATTTCAAACGAGGAAAAGGATATGATCAACACGAAAGCTTGATTTGAATCCACCGGAGAAGAGAACGAGTGAAGAGTGAAGAACTTGAAGCTCTGTTAGAATCTTCCCGAGAATCACCGGATAAGAACATGAAGGAGAAGAATGGAGAGACTTCCATCGATAAAATGGATAGTTGAATAAGAAATCTGAGTCCTTGAAGAAAAAGGGTGGGTGGGCGGGAAAAACAAAGGCAACTTGGAGACGGATGAAACGAACACCGTTGAGAAAGCTGACATTGAATCTTGCGGATATTGAAAGTGAATGGATCCGCTTGAAGAGAAACACACCGGTTAAAAAGGATTGACAAAAACAATCTTGATGATCAAGAAGGATTGGTATTCACATCGGAGTATGAGAACACCATTTGGGGGAAGGTATGGAATCAACATTTGACTTCGAAGCAACTCGAATACCACAACTCAAAAACAAAAACAAAGGATTGGCTTGTAGAATAAGCCGGAACAAACATATGATAGAGATTTCGTCCGAAGTTTTCATGGTGGGGCCTACACGGGCTCGATCATACAGCACCATCATGTACAAGGCAGTGCACATGACATACGAAGTGTCCCCGAGTCGGCATAGCCAAGGACTCTTTAAGACACAACGAGACCACTATAAAACCAACCGTGAATAGGCGGACCACTAGACGTCGAACCCCAATTTCATATCATATATCCGTCGGAAAGAAAAACCTAAGGGCTACTTGAATTCCCACTTATAAACTCCCGAAATTTTCCGGTTATGCAATCAGGTGTTGGGGATACAGGGGAAGCATAATATCTCACCCAAAACTAGCAAATCCTACATCCAGCTATATCCATCCTTCAACACATAACAAAGAAACCTTCGGAAATCGTCTACCTCAACCTTCGAAAAGCATCCGTTATACGAGTTATGGCAATACTCCTGAACTCCCGCCCCAGTACTGGGTGGCGTCGAGGTTATCTCACCAACAACTGCATAAAAGAGATTTTCAATGTTGGCGAAACTAAACTCGGGTATTCCAGAACTGCAACGATAAAATTGTGACGACAACACCTCAGAGCTCAACTCCCCGGGACACTGCCACAACCCCTAAATGACAGGAGGCACCAAGAACAATGTTCTCATCACAAATTGATCGGAACGATTCCAAGAAACCCGCGTGATCCTAAAATTTGTTTAGTGAAATTTGAGAAGAGAAGAGTCAACACTCTACACCAGGATGCCTTACCAGAGCGATGAAGGGACTGGGGAGTAAAAAGAATTCTTAAACTCTCCGATATATAATTCCTAAATGACTCAAAACATTTTTCTAGACTCAACAAACGTCCGCTAATTCGATCAAGCAGGGGGGCTCCTAAGGTCGGGGAAGGCTCTGATTACCAACTTGAAACGCCCTCAATGCGGCTATATCCCCCACGTGTCGAAGCATGACTTAGAGGCATAACCGCATTGAAAGCAATGTCGCAAGTGAGGTAATCTTCACACAACCCATGTAATACATAAGGGAAAGAGATACATAGTTGGCTTACAATCGCCACTTCACACAATTACATGAATAAAGCATTACATCAACCAGATACAAACAAGGTCCGACTACGGAACCCAAAATAAAAGAAGACTACCCCAAATGCTACACAGATCCCCGATCGACCCCAACTAGGCTCCACTACTGATCAACTAGAACGAAACAACACAAGGACAAGATCTTCATCGAGCTCCTCCTTGAGCTTGGTTGCGTCATCTGCACGGACTCCTCGGCACCTGCAAGTTGGTTTTGGAAGTATCTGTGAGTCACGGGGACTCAGCAATCTCGCACCCTCGCGATCAAGACTATTTAAGCTTATGGGTAAGGTAAAGGTATGAGGTGGAGCTGCAGCACGCGACTAGCATATATGGTGGCTAACATACGCAAATGAGAGCGAGAAGAGAAGGCAAAGCGCGGTCGATAAAACTATGATCAAGAAGTGATCCTGGAACAACCTACGCCAAACATAACTCCAACACCGTGTTCACTTCCCGGACTCCGCCGAGAAGAGACCATCACGGTTACACATGCGGTTGATGCATTTTAGTTAAGGTCAACTTCAGGTTTTCTACAACTGGACGTTAAAAAATTCCCGTCTGCCCATAACCGCGGGCACGACTTTCGAAAGTTCAAATCCCTGCAGGGGTGTCCCAACTTAGCCCATGACAAGCTCTCACAGTCAACGAAGGATATGCCTTCTCCCGAGACATTCCGATCAGACTCGGTATCCCGGTTCTACAAGACAACTTCGACAAGTTAAAACAAATCCAGCAACACCGCCCGAATGTGCCGACAAATCCCGATAGGAGCTGCACATATCTCGTTCTCAGGGCACACTCAGATGAGCAATCCGTACAACTAAAACCAAACCTCGAGTTTCCCCGAGGGGCGCTGCACAGGGCTCTAGTTTGGACCAACACTCAGAGGAGCACTGGCCCAGGGGGGTTTAAATAAAGATGACCCTTGAGTCCGCGGAACCCAAGGGAAAAAGAGGCTAGGTGGCGAATGGTAAAACCAAGGTTGGGCATTGCTGGAAGAGTTTTATTCAAGGCGATTTGTCAAGGGGTTCCCATTATTACCCAACCGTGTAAGTAACGCAAAATCCGAGAACATAACACCGATATGACGGAAACTAGGGCGGCAAGAGTGGAACAAAACACCAGGCATAAGGCCGTGCCTTCCACCCTTTACCAAGTATATAGATGCATTAATTAAATAAGAGATATTGTGATATCCCAACAAGTAAACATGTTCCAACAAGGAACAATATCTCCATGTTCCAACAAGGAACAAACTTCAATCATCACCTGCAACTAACAACGCTATAAGAGGGGCTGAGCAAAGCGGTAACATAGCCAAACAACGGTTTGCTAGGACACGGTGGGTTAGAGGCTTGGTTTAACAATATGGGAGGCATGATAATCAAGTGGTAGGTATCGCAGCATAGGCATAGCAAAAGAGCAAGCAACTAGCAAGCAAATATAGAAGTGATTTCGAGGGTATGGTCATCTTGCCTGAAATCCCGCAAGGAAGAAGAACGAGTCCATGAAGAAGATAAACGGACGTAGTCGAACGGTTCCTCACAAACGCGACGTTATCGGAACCAACCCGAAGAAGCAACACCGGAAAGGAGCAAACAACATAGTAAACAACCAACACATAACATGGCATGATGCGCAAACAATTATGATGCATGTCCGGTTTAAAGATACATGGCATGGAAAAGTGCACAAACAATCCTACAAATTAATTGGAGCTCAATATGCAACGAGTTGCATATTGACGGAACACCACATTCAAGTTATTTAGTTCGATCTCGTTTATGTACCCAACAATATTAAATGTTGATTAACATGGCAAGAGGGTGAAGCAAAGTAAAACTACCTATCTAGTCAAGTTTAAATGAGGCCGGAAGCAACGAACAACAATTCCGGTAAATCCCCATATGCATATATTAGGTTTGGTACTGTTCTGCCCTAAACACAATTTTAGAGTTGTTAAACATGCAAAGTGATGCCACCATGTTAAACTAGGCATTTTCCACCCCATTTACATATAAAGTTTGTTAGGTTTGGAGCTACAGTTATTTTGTTATGAATTAAAACATTTTAGCAAGTTATTTAAACCAATTTAAACAAACAACATTTTAAGTATTTTAAACATAGATGAAAGTAGAAAATTATTAATCTACACAAAATTCTAAGTAAGTTTCATATATAAATTGTTTTAATCCGATGCACGATTATTAAGTTATTCTATGCATGAAGTTTAGGGACGTAACTGCAAAACAGGTAAACTCAGGAAAAAAGGAAAATCGTAGAACTTGGAAAAAAACGTTATCGGGCTGAATCTGAACGCACTGCTGGTCCAACCGAGAGGAGGGCTGTGGGAGCTCACATTGGGCCAAGGCCCAACTAGTAGAGCAGCTGCAAGCCAGCGAGATCTGGCAAAGAGGAGGCAGGCTGGGCCTGGCTGGCGACGCGGGTCAGCGAGGCAGGACTGGTCAACGCGAGCGGGCGAGGCGCTCGTCCTCTACGTGATGCAGAGCTGCGGGCGGCGCCTGTAATAGAGCTCCGGCGAGTGAGGCGAAGGGGCGGCGAGGCGAGGGACTTGGCGTGGGCTCCCGGTGACTCCAGGCGACGAAGGGCGACGAGGAGTAGGGCGCGAGGCAGGGGCCTTGGTTCTGCTGGTGATGGACGGCGTGAGGATGCCGGCGAGCTCGTTCGTCTCTGACGAGAGGAAGCAGGCGCAGCGGGACTTGCAGCGTCGGTGGACCTCCAGGAAGAAGATGGCGGCGACTGGGCGGAGCTGTGGCGAGGAACGACAGCTCGGCCGTGGGATCCGGCTAGGACGGGCCTGCAGGCAGCGGATCCGCGCGGGACTGGTGGCGGCGCGACGAACTTGATGGCCGGAAGTGCCATGGGGCTCCTGTGCAGAGAACGAGAGAAACTTGAACGCAGTGAGCTAGAGAACCAAGAAAAGACGAACGAGAGGAGAGGGAGAAGAAGCATGGGCAGCAGGGCACTCATCTCCGGAAATGGCAGCGCTGCAAACGGCGGCGGTGGCGCTCGTGGCTCCAGCGTGGAGGCCTCGGGCTCCTCTCGAGCGGGCACGCAGATACCTGCTGGCGGTTGCGGGAGCTCAGGGGGCTCCCCTGGCCGTTAGATGCAAGATCCGACGGTCAGGATTGGCAAGAGGGGCTGGATCTGGTTTGATGGATTGGGGAAACGAGATAGGAAGGATGGCTGCGCGTGGGTTGGCTCGGGTGAGATCCTGAGGAAGATGCTGCCGGCGGCGGCGCGAGGGACAACTGCCTAGAATTTAGGGTTAGTCTAGAAATGGACAAAGGGGACACTATATATAGCGATTCAGATCAGTTTAGGGCAGTTTGGTCCCTCCGATCATGATCGGATGTTCCGGGAAAAATAGACTAGGGATCCCAATTAACAAAACAGAGACGTTTTGTAGATGTTTGGGGATGATCCGGATCCAATGGTGACGACTGTCCGGGTCGGGTTCGGTACAATTTTCGGACGCGCGCGAGAGGTTCGATGCACTGTGCAGAGAGGGTTTCGGGGCCTGGTGGTTGATAGCAGACTGACGAGAGAGCCTAGGTTAGGCCTGGCGGCAGGTCATGGGATGTGTAGACGGTCTCGAGCTAAGAGAAGAGATGAGAGGGAGGCCCGGCGACTATTTCCGGAGACCGAAAACGTCCGATGTTATACCGGCTATAATGCCGCTATAGTTTAACGGTTGGGCTATCAAACGAACTCTGAATTGGATGAAACTTGACAGGCGATCTATCTACACTATAATAAGACCACACGCCAACTTTCAACTCATTCCGATAACATTTTCCGGCCACTTATAAAAATAATAATTCGGACGTGCCGCGGGCGCGTGCAAGTGTGTCTGGGCTCAGAACGGACCACAGATGGAACTGGGGGAACCCGGACGGATGCAAGTTTTGAAAACATGATGATGCAATGCACATGATGACATGACAGGATGCAACACGCAAGCAAATGACAAGTCAACAACAGCAAATAAGCGGAGGACACCTAGCACATTGGTCTCGGGGCGTCACACAAGGATTGGATGTGATATTAGGAATGGACTAGATGTCAAAGTATGGAGGAAACATTGACTGTGTTATCAAGTCAATTTGTCTCATCACCCCGGAGGGGAAAAGGATCAAGTATATATCTAGGCATGCGCCAAGAAGTAGCCAAGTAAATACCCTCACGGGAGTTGTTTAGGAGGAAGTGCCTGTAGTAAAGGATTACCCGGATGTTTTCCTAGAGGAGTTGCCAGGCATGCCACCGGACCGAGATATCGAGTTTTTGATAGAGCTATTGCCAGGCACAGGGCCAATATCCAAGAGACCCTATAGGATGCCCGCGAATGATCTAGAGGATATTAAGAAACAAATCAAGGAGTTATTGGAGAAAGGTTACATTCGATGGAGTTCATCACCATGGGGAGCCCCAGTGCTTTTGGTCGAGAAGAATGATAAGTCCCTAAGAATGGTTGTTGATTATCGGGCATTGAATGAAGTAACGATCAAGAACAAGTACCCATTGCCGATGATCAATGATCTGTTTGACCAGCTGCAAGGAGCTAAGGTGTTTTCAAAGATCGATCTGCGATCAGGATATCATCAGTTGAAGATACGAGAGAAGGATATACCAAAGACAACCTTCACCACACGGTATGGGCTATACGAATATACGGTCATGTTGTTTGGACTGACTAATGCCCCTGCCTACTTCATGAGCATGATGAACAAAGTGTTCATGGAATATTTGGATAAGTTTGTTGTGGTGTTCATTGATGATATAATGGTATATTCGAAGAATGAAGAGGAACACAAGGAGCATTTGTGATTAGTTCTCGAGAAACTCAGGGAACATTAGTTAAGTTATATGCCAAGTTCAGCAAATGCGAGTTTTGGTTGAAGGAAGTCGGATTCCTTGGACATGTTATATCAAGAGAAGGTATAGCAGTAGACCCCACCAAGGTTCATTCAGTCACTGAATGGTTGGCACCCACTTCAGTTAGCGAGATCCGCAGTTTTCTTGGACTCGCAGGATACTACCGTAGATTCATTGAGAATTTTTCAAAGACTACAAAGCCCATGGCAGAATTATTGAAGAAGGATACCAAGTTTAAATGGACATAAGATTGCGAGGAAAGTTTCTAGGAGCTGAAGAAACATTTGACTACAGCCCCAGTGCTGATATTGCCAGATATACGTAAGGATTTTCAAGTATATTGCGACGCCTCTCGCTTAGGACATGGAAGTGTGCTTATGCAGGATGGAAGAGTTGTTTCGTATGCCTCACAACAACTAAAACCACACGAGTTAAATTATGCCACACATGATTTGGAGCTAGCAGCCATAGTGCATGCGTTGAAGACTTGGATACATTACCTTATTGGAAACCATTGTGATGTGTACACGGATCATAAGAGTTTGAAGTACATTTTCACCCAGAAGGAGCTGAACCTTAGGCAGAGAAGATGGTTGGAGATCATAAAGGATTATGACATGAAGCTTCATTATCATCCAGGAAAGGCCAATGTTGTAGCAGATGCCTTGAGCCGGAAGAGTTATGCTAATACCCTAATAAGCATGGGATTGCCGAAGGAGTTAGCAGAGGATCTCCGGGAACTTCGATTGGAGGTTGTTCCTAGAGGTTTTGTTGCAACAATGGAGGTGCAGTCTACATTGTTGCGAAAGATTCGAGAAGCTCAGAAGGATGACAAAGAGATTGCCGAGATAAAGGAGAAAATGAGTGAAGGTAAGGCCAAAGGTTTTCGTGAGGATGAGCACGACACCTTATGGTTTGAGGTCCGTGTTTATGTGCCCAATAACACAAAAATCAGGAAATTAATACTTCAGGAGGCTCATGACTCACCATACTCGATACACCCCGGAAACACCAAGATGTATTTGGATTTGAAGGAACGTTTCTGGTGGACAGGGATGAAGAAAGATATCGCTGAGTATGTGGCCGTATGTGATGTATGTCAGAGAGTGAAGGCAGAGCATCAAAAGGCAGCAGGATTGTTACAGCCTATGCCGATACCCGAATGGAAGTGGGATAAACTTGGCATGGATTTTATCACCGGATTACCCAGGACCAAATTAGGATATGATTCTATATGGGTAGTAGTTGACCGTTTGACCAAAGTGGCACACTTTATCCCCGTGAAAACAACTTGTACTAGTGCAAAGTTGGCCAAGATATATATGACCAGGATCGTATGTATGCATGGAGTTCCGAGGACCATCGTATCGGATAGAGGAACACAATTTACTTCAATGTTTTGGCATCAGCTGCACCAGACTTTGGGAACCAGATTGGAGTTCAGTACAACATTCCACCTGCAGACGGATGGACAGACCGAGAGAGTCAACCAGATTCTGGAGGACATGTTGAGAGCCTGTGCGCTCGATTAAGGATCTAGTTGGGATGACAATCTGCCTTACGCAGAGTTCTCATACAACAACAGTTACCAAGCCAGTTTGAGGATGGCACCATTTGAAGCCCTGTATGGACGAAGGTGCAGAACACCTTGATGTGGGATGAAGTCAGAGACCGATAGTTTTTGGACCAGACTTGATCAAAGAGTCTGAGGAGAAGGTTTAACTGATTCGAGATAGATTGAAGATAGCTCAGTCCAGACAGAAGAGTTATGCAAATTCAAAACGCAAGGAGGTAACCTATGAAATTGGAGACCGAGCATATCTGCGAGTATCACCTTTGCGAGGAGTGAAAAGTTTTGGAGTTAACGGAAAGTTAGCCCCGAGATTTGTAGGGCCATTTCGAGTTTTGGAACGGATGGGAGAAGTTTCCTACAAGTTGGAGTTACCGGAAGGACTGTCAGGAGTTCACAATGTGTTTCACATTTCCCAGTTGAAGAAGTGCCATGCTGAGATGGCCGACATACCACTAAGAGATACCGTACCCTTGGAGGTGATTCAGTTGGACAATGACTTGACTTATGAGGAGAAGCCAGTCAAGATTCTAGAGTTTGCCAGTCGAGTCACCCGCAACAAGGTCATTAAGTTTTGCAAAGTTCAGTGGAGCCACCATACCGAGGACGAAGCCCAATGGGAACGAGAGTATGATCTTCGCAAGGACCACCCACACCTATTTTCTAGCCAACCCAAATCTCGAGGGCGAGATTCATCTTAAGGGGGTAGGTTTGTAACATCCCAAATTTTCAATTTGGAATTTTATACATAGATCATTCTTGCATATCATATTTTATTGCATTTCATCTCGTGATCCTTGAAATCCTAAGCAACTCAAGGACCCTCGGAGAGAGTTGGGGATTTCCCAGATTTCATATTTGATTTTTATCAAATATTGAAACGAGGACTTTTGGTTTTAATTATTTTTCTCTCTGAAAATATTTCATATTAAAATATATGAGAGGAGATAATATGACTTCTCCAAATTAAATGAAATATTGGAGGAAAAATATTAAAATCAAATTTTGCTTTTATTTGGATTTTATTGCAATTTTGTTTGCATTAGAAAAATTGCACGTTTTCAAAATTGCATTTTAGGGCCAAGAGAATGTGCATCTTGTTCTAAATATTTCATTTAGACGGCGAAAATTTGTTTTGGAATTTTTAGAATTTTATTTTATTTTCTAGGATTTTTTTCTTCGGCGGAATTATTAAAAAAACCGCGCCAAGGCCTAGCTGGGCCGGAGCCCCGCGTCAGCCCACCTCCCCGCGCCGCCGTCTCCTAGCGGGAGACCGGGCCGCCGCCGCCGCCGAACAGGAGTCCGGCTCGGACTCCGTTGCCACGTCGTGCCCCCTCCCTCAAGGCACCACCACTACAAAAAATACACTTCTGTGATGATACGTGTTTGTCACAGTAGGTCGCTTTTTTGTCATGCATGTACATCCATGACAAATTTATGACAGAATCAAGATAGTCATACCTGTGCTGTCGTAGAAGTGTTCCATGACATTACCAAAATTATCATCATGGAAGTGTCCACTTCCATGATGATAAATCGCGCGTCACAGAAGTGCTTTCGTCAAGGGTGACCGACACATGGCATCCACCGTAACGGAACACCGTTAAGCTATCGGGTTGGGGTTTGGATCTAATAACCCGTTAACAGCCCCGACCAATGGGGATTTTCCACGTGTAAAATCATCATTGGCTAGAGTAAACATGTGTCGGCTCATCGTCGGGACAGATGTCATCCACTCATTGGACAGAAGGCGCCTATGATACGTCGACACGTGGCACGGCTCAACAAGTTTAAATGGGCCGGCCCAACTAAAGGCCCACAAGATTTTGCGGACCATAATGGGCCGGCCCAGCTAAAGGCCCACGAGATTTTGTGGACCATAATGGGCTGGCCCAGCTAAAGGCCCACAAGATTTCGCAGGCCATAATGGGCCAGCCCAGGTAAAGGCCCACAAGATTTTTGTGTGCCATAATAGGCCGGCCCAGGTAAAGGCCCACAAAATTCTTGCAGATCATAATGGGCCGGCCCAGCTAAAGGCCCATGAGATTTCGCAGACATTAATGGGCCAGCCCAGCTGTAGGCCCACAAGATTTTGAGGACCCTAGTAGGCCGGCCCATTAACTGGCTGCCATGTTTTGGGCCAAATGTCGGCCAATATTTCATACGGTCTATTAATGGCCTGCCACGCTCCGGGCCTAATAGCGGTCCTTATGAGATCCGGCCCGTTAAAAGCCTACCACGTTCTGGGCCAAATTACGGCCCAGATCAGGTCCGGCCCTTTAAGAGGTTTTGGGCCTAATTATGGCCCATATCAGATTCGGCCTGTCAGTTGGACACTATGCTTTTGGGCCCACTTGCTAAAGGCCCACTTAGTAATTCGGCCTGATATTAGTTTTGGCCTGTTAATGGCCCATTTAACATTTCGGCCCTATATTAATTTCAGCCTGTTAAAAGCCTGTCATATAGCTGGGCCTAACTACGGCCCGGTTTGCATCTGGCCTGCTCGCAGCCGATATCTGATTGGGCCAAACAAGGACCGAGACAATTTTTTGGCTTGTTAAAAGCCCGTGATTTGATTCGCACAATCATGGACCGGGGTTCATTTCGGGCTGCTGCTGGCCCGTGAGCTGATCGGCACGTTTCAAGCCCAACCTACATCGTGATTGCATGACGGCCCAATTATGTACGGTAATTTTGCGGTTTGGCCGGTTTACTGCGAAGACAGGATATATATACAGTAAAATAACTGCAACATCGTGAATAAGAAAAAACCTATACTATGAAATAAAGAAATTACGGCATATTAAATCCATTTGGCATCAAAGTTCGCCACTATGATAATAAAGCACAAGCAGACAATAGATTACATACACTGGGCATCAAAGATTGCCACCAGTGCAAATAAACACACCGACAAAATAATATAAAAAACCGATAGCACTTCAATAGAGTTCAAGAAAGGTTAGCCCTGCTGGGGAGCTGCAGCGCAAGCAGCTGAGCAAGATGATGAGACTGCGCTTGTTCAACACTTATATCTTCCTCACTCTGAAAGATAAACAAGCAGACCGTCACGTCCCTAGCTTCTGGCATTGCACTAGGGTAACTTCATGTGTGCATCATGTTTTAACTTTGAAATAAACTTGAAATGGGGATTGCCTAAACCCTAGCATTAAAGTAATTCACTAGGTTTAACCAAAATATTTCCAGTAAATCCAAATGGCTTTAAAAAATGTTCATCATTCTTGGAAAAAAGCTGGAAACAGTAACCAGAGGTGATGCACATTTTTGCATGACATATTTGGGCTCTGGATTAAATCATACTCTATTTGCATTTGGTCATTTAAATGCTATTAAATATTTTAAATGCTCAAATAATCATGAACTAAAATGTTTACTGTAGGATATATTCCCAACAGTGATCATGAGTAGTTTCATCATTTTTGGAAGTGTCTTAAGTATTTTTAATAAATCCCTAAAGACTACAGAATAATAGAAAATAAAATTAAAAATAGAAACAGAGAGAGAGAGAGAGTTACCTGGACTTACCTCTGCAGCCCACCTGGCGGCCCAAGTGGCCGGCCCAGCCCACCACCGCCTCCTTCCCTGCCGTTTTCCTCCTCTGCCAGAAGGACGGGCGCGTGCCCGACGCGCGCGTACCGCAGTGCGGCCACCTCCACCCTACCTGGTTGCCCCCTCGTCGCTCTGGACCCTCCCCGCGACGCCACGCAACCTCCCCGATCCCCTCGAGCTCTCTCCCGTGCCTCTCCCCTCCTCTGGTCCTCTCTCCCTCTCGCGCCCGAGCACCATCGTCGCCGCCGCCCGCTATCCCCGTGGCCACCGAGCTCCCCTCGCCTCTCCGAGCAGTCCACGGGCTCCGCCTCCATCTCCCGCGTCTCTCTGTCAGCTCGCACGACGCCGGACACCCTGCCTCGCCCTCTACCCCACCATCTTTGTCGTCTCTGCCCCGAGATCGTCGGCGGCCGCATGACCTCATCATCCCCTCCCCGAGCTCGCCGAGGCCACCGTAGCAACCGCCGTGAGCTCCTCTCTCTTTCCTCCCTAACCCCCGCTGCTCCTCTCGCCCTCTAGCTGCGACTCCCATCGTGGCCAAATCCCGCTGCCGCCCGGGCTCATTGCCGGAGTTGCTCCGGCGACTTTTTGGTCGTGTCAACGTGTCCAAAGGGTTTGTGGGCACGCGTATTGTCACACCCTAGCTAGTTCAAGCATTAGAGTGTGCATCATGTTTAATTTCCTTTTAAGTTTGAAATGGGGATGACAGAACCCCCAACACCCCCTGGAAACAACTAGGGTTTACGAAAATTATTTTCAATGAACCTGAAATGCCCTTCTAAAAAAGTTCACTCTCTTTGTCTTGGGTTGGAACCTCTGGCAAAATTGGTGCACAATTTTCTAGGTCAACAGAAGGTCGTTGAATTAAATCATAAGTATTTGATTTTGGGCATTCAAATGCTATAAAATAATTTAAATGCTCAAGTAATTCTGGAAACAAATGTTTGCTGTTGGAAATATTCTAAACAGAGCCCACAATTATTTTCAGGATTTTTGGAAACGTTTTAGTATTTTTAATAAAGCCCAACAGTTGCAGAAAAAAATAGAAAACAGAAACAAATAAGAAAAAGAGAGAGAGGGAATCCCACCTGGGCCTCACCTGTGCTGGCCCAGCCCACCTGGCTCGGCCCAGCCGACTGGCCTTGCCAGTCGTCCTCCTCCTCCTGCCAGGAGGACGAGGAGCGTGTGGCCTGCGCCCGCGGCCACACGCTGGCCACCTCCTGCTTCTGCCGACGCCCTGGAGGCGCCCAGGGGTGCCACGCCGACCCCCACGTCCCTCTCTCGCTCCCTCACTCACCCCCTCGTCTCCCTCACCCTCTCCCACGATGGCCGAGCGCGATCCTCGCCGCCGTTCGCCGTAGTCATCACTAGAGCCACCCCCTCGCCCCTCCGACAAGCCCATTAGCTCCGCGCTGCCGTCCTCGACCTCCTCGTCGACTCACGCGACGCCGGACGCCTCCAAGCACCTCCCCGACGCCTTATTCTTCCTCGATCTGCCGAGATTGCTGGCAACGCCCCGACGACGTCCGACCTCCCCCGAGCCCGCTGAGACGCGTTCCGCAACCGTTGTGAGCCCATCTTTCTTCCGCCCCTCTCCCCGCGCTTGTCCGCGTCCTCCAACCCCCTCTGCTATCGAGGCTGAGAGCTCGGCTCCGCCGTCCATGTCGCCGCCATGGCCACAGGCGCGTAAGGACGAATCCGAGCACGCCTTCATCTTCCACGCGCTCCCAGGAGCCCGTAGCACCATTCCACGCGCCTCGCCGTGCCCCACAGCCTCGGTTTCGGCCTCGCCCGAACTCCGGCGGCCGCCAAGGTCGTCGCCGGCAATGTTTCCGGCCACCCTAGCTCCACCCACTGCCACCACTCGATGCGGTTTGCTCCCAGCTATGCGTAGATGCTCTCTGCCATCGTTTTGGTTGCCGGAGCACGAAACCCGCAGCCCTCCGCCGCGTCTGGCCTCGCCGGCGGCTAAACGCCGGCGAGTTTGACTCAGTTTGACCCCTGTGTGGGCCCAGGTAGACCCCCCTGAGTCTATGACAGGTGGGGCCGGTCTGCTAATTAGTTTAGGATTAGTTTTAACTAAGTTTAATTAGTTCAGTCACTGACATGTGGGCCCAGGCTCCACTGACAGCTAATTAGTGTTAATCTAATTCTGTTAACTGGTTGTGACACTGACAGAGAGGGCCCACCAGTCAGGTTTGACCTGGCCGACCCAGTTGACCGCTGATGTCACACCTATGTCATGCTGACGCATTAATTCAATTACTAGAATTATTTTTAAATAGGAAATTCCAGAAAATAGTCAAAACTTCTAAAAATCATAGAAAATCAACCATAGCTCCAAATGCAAAGATTTATATATGAAAAATGATCAGAAAAATTCAATCTATCAATCTGTAATGGATTCATGCATGACAAAACAAGTTAACCTTGCTGTTTAAGCAGAATAAGGTAATGCACTAATAAGGCCATGTTTAATGAGCTAATATTTGAATCTTTGATTCAAATTAGTTCATTCCCTTCTGTTTTAGCTTGCATTAGGCCAAGACACTTTCATCTTGCCATGTCATAGCATGCATCATATTGTTGCATATTACCATGTGTTGATTATGTTCAGTGTGTCTTTCGTGGTAGGTTCTGCCTCCGAGGATAACCCCGAGTATCTGTTTGAAGGGCAGTACCCTACTACCTCTACAACAGGCAAGCAACCCATTGATCATTCCGATACAAACCCATGTTCTCGCTTCTTCTCTTGTTTACTGCATTAAGATAACGCGATTCAAACTGCTGTGTGCTACGGTAGTTGAACCCTTATCCTTTGCATGACCTGTCATTGCCACAGTAACTAGATGAAACCCACTAGCATGTGTAGGAGTTGATTGAGCCATGTATGTGATTCCTACCTTGCTATGCTTGCTATGCTTAGAGTTGTGTCAGGTCTGGTTCATCTGGGTGATGGGCTAGAGTGATATGATTATGTCGGTAATATGAGGGATGTGTTGAACATGTTTTGGTAAAGGTATCGATGAGAGGCCATGTAGGAGTACATGGTGGGTTGTTTCATTGAGACCGTCCATAAGAACTGAGATATGTATGTGTGATTTAAGATGCAGTTACTACCGTACATTGGGCCCGAAACCAATGAACCCTCTCGGCTTCTTAATCACCCTAGTACTCTGTCCAGGAGTTGCAAATAGTTTCTGGTGTTTGTAGGTTATGTGTTGGCGGCCGTGCGTAGTGCTGACCCTAGGGGTGGGCTATGTTGCGGTAGATACACCGTGGCCGGGTATGCCGGGCGCCCGTTTGGCATCTCGGGACCCTATTCACATCGTTCGGGGCCGTATGTGGAAACCTCGGCCGGACTCCCTGCGGATAGAACCTGGATAGGTGATAAACCTGGACTAGAGACTTAAGTGTTTAGGCAGGCCGTGGCCGACACTCTCGCTGGGCTTCCGCTTGAAGGTTGCCGAGTACATGTCGTGTAAACGGCGGTAAGTGGTGAAAGCGTGTATGAAGAAGTACAACCCTGCAGGGTATAAAACTATACGAATAGCCGCGTCCGCGGTAAAGGACTACTTGGTTGCCTATGCAGTTCATAGACAAGTTAATGGATACTACTAAAAGACTCAAGATAAGTGTGAGTACCGAGGATGGCCCTCTCATAGGATGACGAGGAAGGATCCCCGATGGAGTATTGTGTTGGTGAGTAGTGGACTCGTGTGCGAAAACTATTTTACTAGTGGAGTTCCGTAGGATAGCTTAGCCAAGAGTCAAAGCTGTCTTGCTGCAATAACCCCACCACCTTCTTGAGAATGAGCATGTATAGTAGGTTCTGTTGTAAGACTTGTTGAGTACCTTTGTACTCATGTTTGCCTAATTACTGTTTTTAGACGACAACACCGCCCCCTCCGATGGGTTCTACGTAGACCTTGACATCGACGAGTGACTAGACACCCAGGTGGTGATCCTGGCCATGGAGGGCCCTATGTAGATAGACAGGCTTCGAGAAGCCTTCTTTCTTTCTAGTGTCTGTACTCAGACTAGTTGCTTCCGCATGTGCTTGTATGATTGTATGACTTGAGTGTCGGGTCATGTGACCCCTATCTGTATGAACATGTTATGTATGGCTCTCTGGAGTCTTTAAATAAAGTACTTGAGTTGTAGAGTTTTTTTTGTGATGCCAAGTTGTATGTACTCATATCGAGCATATTGTATGTATGATTGAAATGCTTGGTATGAGTGGGATCCGACAATCTAGTTGTTTATCCTTGGCAGCCTTTCTTATGGGGAAATGTAGTCTAGTGTTCCTCGAGCCATAGTAGTCCGCTACAGCCCGGTTCACCGGAGTCCTACTAGCCCATCACTACTGCTCAGGACACTTGACTGGCCGGCATGTGTTTCACATCGTTCCTATGTCTGTCCCTTCGGGGAAATGTCACGCGGTGACTTCCGGAGTCCTGCCTAGCCTACTACAGCCCGGGTTCCCCGGAGTCCTGTTAGCCCAGTGCTACAGCCCGGAATCACTCGCTGATGACCGACATGCTCGATGTGATTCATGTATGCCTGTCTCCATAGGTCTGTGCTGCTTTGGGTTCACGACTAGCCATGTCGGCCCGGGTTCTCCGTCATATGGATGCTAGCGACACTATCATATACGTGAGCCAAAAGGCGCAAACGGTCCCGGGCCATGGTAAAGCGACACCCGTGGGATACCGTGCGTGAGGCCGCAAAGTGATATGAGGTGTTACCGGCTAGATCGATGTGGCTTGGAATCGGGGTCCTGACACGTATGTATCGTAGGCATCAAGAACCAGTCGATTTGCACACCGCAGCGATGAATCAGTCGTCACCCGAACTCCGGCCGCCGCCTTTGAGCTCGCCGCGGTCGTCTCTGGCCGCCCCAGCACCTGCCACCACCACCGTTGGACGTGCTGCTTTGCGGCCGTTCCAACGAGCCCAACCCCGCCTCCTCCCGTCGTTGGAATCGCCGGGATGAGCGACGCCGCCGCGCTCCGGTTATCGCCGGAGTTAATCCGGTGACGTGGTAGATTAGTTAGGGTTAATGACGCAGTTACTTAGTACTTAGTGACACTGACAGCCGGGCCCCGCGGCCTAATTAAACTTGGTTTAGTTACTTCTTAGGATTAACTAACCACAGTGGCCCCACGCGTCAGTTTTGACCGTGCTGATGTGGCCGTTGACTGGGCCCACCTGTCAGCGACACAAATGACACTGTGTCACTGAGGTGTGGACCCCACACGTCAGATTTGACCTGGACGGTGCCTGTTGACCTGCTGAGGTCAGCATGACGCAATGCTGATGCAGTAAATGATTTTCTGGATTTTAAATAATTCAGAAAATTCCAGAAAATAGTTAAAACTTCAAAAAATCATAGAAATTAATCTATAACTCCAAATGAAATAATTTATATATGAAAAATTATCAGAAAAATTCAAGGAATCTATTTACGGCATTTTCATGCATGTTAGAACAACTTATGGCTGCTGTTTAGGCCAAATCATATAAATGGCATTTAAACCCTCACATATGGAGTTTGAATTTGAACCTAGGGTTCAAACCAACTCCATTTAACATGTTGCTAGTTGCATTAGCTCAAAACACAGCATATTGACATGTCATGATCATGCATCATATTGTGCATTGCATTGATTGTGCTCTCCTTCTCTGTCGCCGATATTTGTCCCCTCTCGATAGACGTGCTTCCGATGATGTGATCGATGACACTGATGGAGAACTATTCTATCTTCAAAAGTGTCAGGCAAGCAAAACCCCCTTGTTCATTCCGATACAATCCCACTCTCTCGCTCCTGCTCTCTTTTACCGCATCAGGACAACAATGATTCAACTGTTACTTGATGCGGTAGTTGAACCCCTATCCTCTGCATGGCCTGTCATTGCCACAGTAAATAGATGAAACCCACTAGCATGAGTAGGAGTTGTTTGAGCCCTGATGTGCCTACTCATTCATGCTTGTTTGTCATGCCTGTTATTGCTTAGAGTTGTGTCAGGTCTGATTCATCGGGGATGAATTGGAACAGTGATGAACATGTCCTATTGTGTGTGAGCTAAGTGTGTGAACACGATTTGGTAAAGGTAGCGGGGAGAGGCCATGTAGGAGTACATGGTGGGTTGTCTCATTGAAACCGTTCTTAGGAGCTGAGTTCTGTGTTTGTGATCCATGACCAGCTACTACCACGCATTGGCCCGAAACCAATGGACCCTCTCGACTTATTAACTACCCTTGTCCTCTGTCCAGGAGTTGCAACTAGTTTCTGGTGTTTGTAGGATATGTGTTGGCGGCCGTGCATAGCGCTGATCCTAGGGGTGGGCTATGATGCGGTAGATACACCATGGCACGGTGTACCGGGCAACCGTTTGGTGTCTCGGGAACCCTGCACACATCGTTTGGGGCTGTGAGCGAAACTCCGGCCGGATCTCCTCGCGGATGGAACCCGAATAGGCGATAAACCTGGACTAGTGACTCGTGTGGTTCGTCAGGTCGTGTCCGACTCCCTCCCCAGGCTTCCGCTTGAAGGTTGCCGAGATACACGACGTGTACATGGTGGTAAGTGGCGAGAGCGTGTGTGAAGAAGTACACCCCTGCAGGGTTATAAATGATCTATTCGAATAGTCGTGTCCACGGTAAAGGACTTCTGGGTTGCCTATAATAGTTCATAGACAAGTGAAAGTGGATACTGTAAAACTCGCAAGATAAGTGTGAGTGCTATGGATGGCCTTCTCGTAGGGAGACGGGAGCGGATCCATAGTGGTGTATTGAATGGTGAATATGTGGACTCGTGTGTGCCACCTCAAAAGAGTTGCTTGCAGCCGTAGTTCAAGTTAGACACTAAGTCAAAGCTGGCTTGCTGCAGTTAAACTCCACCACCCCCTTGTTGATACCGATGCATATGTATCTAGTTCTGATGTAAGTCTTGCTGAGTACCTTTGTACTCACGTTTGCTTAATTTATGTTCTACAGAGAGATTTAAGTCTCGCTAGTAGTTCCACGTGGACTTCGACGTTTAGCCTGATACCTCAGCTACGATCTTGTGCCCTCGGCAGGATCTGGTAGATAGTCAGGCTCCTTAGCCTTTTCCATTTGTAGATGTGTGTACTCAGACATGTTAAGCTTCCGCATGTGCTTGAATTGTATGCTATGATTGTTGGGTCATGAGACCCATGTTTGTAATATCTCGCTCCTCGGAGCCTAATGAATAAATACTTGAGTTGTAGAGTTATGTTGTGATGCCATGTTGTATTTACACATATCGAGCATATTGTGTGTATGATTGAAATGCTTGGTATGCATGGGATCCGACAATCTAGTTGTTTATCCTTGGCAGCCTCTCTTATGGGGAAATGTAGTCTAGTTCTTGCATGAGCCATAGTAGTCCGCTACAGCCCGGTTCACCAGAGTCCTATTAGCCCAGCACTACTGCTCAGGACACTTGACTGGCCGGCATGTGCTTCAATTCGTTCCTGTGTCTGTCCCTTCGGGGAAATGTCATGCGGTGACATCCGGAGTCCTGCCTAGCCTGCTATAGCCCGGGATCCTGGAGTCCTGTTAGCCCAGTGCTACAGCCCGGATTCACACGCTGCTGACCGACATGCTCGATGTGATTCATGTATGCCTGTCCCCGTAGGTTAGCACCGCTTTGGGTTCATGACTAGCCATGTCGGCCCGGGTTCTCTGTCATATGGATGCTAGCGACACTATCATATACGTGAGCCAAAAGGCGCAAACAGTCCCGGGCCATGGTAAGGTGACACCCGTGGGAATACCATGCATGAGGCCGCAAAGTGATATGAGGTGTTACCGGCTAGATCGATGTGACTTGGAATCGGGGTCCTGACAACTTTGGTATCAGAGCCTGACTGCCTGTAGGATTACCAAGCCAAAATGGTCGAATTTGTGTCTAGAAATGCTTTAGTTATGTAAGGGAATTGATTGTGGAAGGGAACGTAAGGCTCTTTTTACTCCTTATACCCTATGCCTTCTGATCTGAGTCACCCTCTTCTTTTCTGCGGGGGTTAAGAACTAGGCTTCTCTTCTATCTCTCAGGATGACGTGTTACTAAACCGTAGTTGCCTAGGATTGTTGAGTTCAAGCCTCAGTTCAGTTCCTACTACTTCCATATGTCATAGCTGGCCTCAGAACTTTGATATGATGTTGTTGAGTGGTTATGCCACCATTTTGCAGGATGTCTCAAATATTTTTGAGCATTTACAACCGTTATGCTGTCCGAGTCATCCCAGGTTTCTAGATAATCTAATGCATTCGCAATCCTTTCTTTCCGTTCCCGATGTCCTTTATGGTCAGAATAAGCACACTAACCGGTGCGTTGAGGTAATTTATTGTCTCGACATATATGTTGGAGCTATTATTATGACCGCAGGTGTTTTAGGGAGTCACCTAGTAATCTAGCAATGCTTTGTATCCCCAGTGTGATGATTCTGGCCACCATTCTCGAAAGCATTCCGCGATGCCATTTAGTAGTAGGTATTCTACTCCTGGGTGCTTGACCCAAGATCCACTCTACTTACCTCATATTGATAGTGTTGCTCGTACCTTTAGGACATTAGTAATCTTTGTGATAGTCTTCGAGGTCCGTGGTATATCATTCTTCCAAATACCATGAATCATCCTTGGCAGAAATTCGTTTGAATCAAAAGATCACAACCAGAGTGCTCTTAATGAGTTCTCCATTCTACGTTGTGAATCTGCCAGTTCTACCTTTCTGCATGGGTTATCCGGGAGAAATGTTGAGCTTTGCTCAACATACCAACCTATGTATCCACAACTCAGAAATATATATGTTCCCTTGAGTTGTCCATCTTCATTTGTATTCCAACCATCATCTATCAATTGATAGTCAGGAGTAATTGTGCATCTGTGTTATCGATGCTTATTATTCATGTGGTCCGTCAAGCCATTCTAGTTCCGAATGACCAGGAGAAACAAACTCCAGTACCTCATCCATTTCTAGGATTGGGTCAAAGCAGTTGTATTCCGCAGATCAAATGCAATCAAGCTTTGATTCTGTTCTACCCCGAAGTATTACCCACTTTTATGTCAGGAACGTCATGAAAATTGCACCTTCTCTTATGAATTTTTGATGTAGCGATACTCTCGCCATCATCGTTCATTCCTTGGTCCCGTGTTGCCATAACCGGAATGCCAACAAGTGAACTGTGATGTGTGAAATCGGTACTCCTAGCAACCTTGTTGCTTGGTAGTTAATGGACAATATTCTCATTCTTAGCATGTTGGTTATTGAATCATCATTCTAAGATTGATCGTGCAACCTAGTCCATTTTCCTGGTGCACTCTTCGATCAAGAGTTGGGACTGTGTCTATCCTTGCTTAGTTGATCATATCGTCTTGCCCTGAAAAGCAAGTTTCTTCTCGAGCTTAGTAACATATTGGTGGTTCGTGATTATCGGAAGATCTTCTCGGAAGTATTACCTGGTTGTCACCTGACCGGTATGTTGAGTTCGTGATTAAATGGGTTTTCTTATAAATCACCCCTTCTCCAAGAATCTATGTGGGGTATCCCTGAGCTAGTTGTTTGAGCTAAACAACAACTTGGAGAGTTGGAAGATAAAGATTGTCTGACTTAGTTCATGTTAAGGGATATCTTTTTGTGTGTGTGTTGAAGAAAGATGATATCTCCATCGATTGGTCCTCGTGATTAGTTGTTGGATCTATTGCCTTGTCAAAACCTTGATTTGAGTATGGGCTATCGTCAATTCAAATTAGAACCAACGATGTTCGTAATGTTGTCTTACTCGTGGTTGATCCCCCGAGCATACACCATTACATCTTTTGGTCTGCCCAATGCTATCACCATGTTCACATGATGGTGGAATGCCCAGTGATATGGAAATTCCGATGAGTTGTTGTTGAGTCCATCAACAGCGTTTTGTCTCCTTCATGATTCGTGTTGAACATCCAGCTAGCATTGGAAACTTGTGTAAGCATTTTTCTTCATGCCCCGTTCATGAAGTATCTGTCTGGATGAAAGAAGTGACTTCCTCTGGTTCACGTGCAATCGATGCAAGTTGCCGCCGTGAATTCGAGAAAGTTTATTTTGCCTCCTCTAGGAATCATCCCGAGTTAGTCATGCATGTGCGAAGTGCCCTATGGTTTGATAGGTTGGCCGCCTCCATTCTATATGTGTTCCTAGCACACCAAGCCACTGATTGACTTGCTCAAGGATAAGAAGTTCATCGATAAGTGCACAAGGACTTCGATATCCTCGATGATGGTTCCCAACCTGAACTCGGTAGTGTTTTATTATAAGACTATTGTGTGGTCATGCTTGTCTGGGACAGCGTGTTCACATGTTGTAGCAAAACCTGCTCACATTCTGAACACGGATGCACAATTACTCCTGACTATCAATTGATAGATGATGGTTGGAATACAAATGAAGAGGGACAACTCAAGGGAACATATATCTTTCTGAGTTGTGGATACATAGGTTGGTATGTTGAGCAAAGCTCAACATTTCTCCCGGATAACCCATGCAGAAAGGTAGAACTGGCAGATTCACAACGTAGAATGGAGAACTCATTAAGAGCACTCTGATTGTGATCTTTTGATTCAAACGAATTTCTGCCAAGGATGATTCATGGTATTTGGAAGAATGATATACCACGGACCTCGAAGACTATCACAAAGATTACTAATGTCCTAAAGGTACGAGCAACACTATCAATACGAGGTAAGTAGAGTGGATCTTGGGTCAAGAACCCAGGAGTAGAATACCTACTACTAAATGGCAATGCGGAATGCTTTTGAGAATGGTGGCCAGAATCATCACACTGGGGATACAAAGCATTGCTAGATTACTAGGTGACTCCCTAAAACACCTACGGTCATAATAATAGCTCCAACATATATGTCGAGACAATAAATTACCTCAACGCACCGGTTAGTGTGCTTATTCTGACCATAAAGGACATCGGGAACGGAAAGAAAGGATTGCGAATGCATCAGATTATCTAGAAACCTGGGATGACTCGGACATCATAACGGCTGTAAATGCTCAAAAATATTTGAGACATCCTGCAAAATGGTGGCATAACCACTCAACAACATCATATCAAAGTTCTGAGGCCAGCGATGACATATGGAAGTAGTAGGAACTGAACTGAGGCTTGAACTCAACAATCCTAGGCAACTATGGTTTAGTAACACGTCATCCTGAGAGATAGAAGAGAAGCCTAGTTCTTAACCCCCGCAAAAAAGAAGAGGGTGACTCAGATCAGAAGGCATAGGGTATAAGGAGTAAAAAGAGCCTTACGTTCCCTTCCACAATCAATTCCCTTACATAACTAAAGCATTTCTAGACACAAATTCGACCATTTTGGCTTGGTAATCCTACAGGCAGTCAGGCTCTGATACCAAAGTTGTCAGGACCCCGATTCCAAGTCACATCGATCTAGCCGGTAACACCTCATATCACTTTGCGGCCTCACGATTGGTATTCCCACGAGTGTCACCTTACCATGGCCCGGGACCGTTTGCGCCTTTTGTCTCACGTATATGATAGTGTCGCTAGCATCCATATGACAGAGAACCCGAGCCGACATGGCTAGTCGTGAACCCAAAGCGGTGCTAACCTACGGGGACAGGCATACATGAATCACATCGAGCATGTCGGTCAGCAGCGTGTGAATCCGGGCTGTAGCACCGGGCTAACAGGACTCCGTGAACCCGGGCTATAGCAGGCTAGGCAGGACTCCGGATGTCACCGCGTGACATTTCCCCGAAGGGACAGACACAGGAACGAATTGAAGCACATGCCGGCCAGTCAAGTGTCCTGAGCAGTAGTGCTGGGCTAATAGGACTCCGGTGAACCGGGCTGTAGCCGACTACTATGGCTCATGCAAGCACTAGACTACATTTCCCCATAAGAGAGACTGCCAAGGATAAACAACTAGATTGTCGGATCCCACGCATACCAAGCATTTCAATCATACACACAATATGCTTGATATGTGTAAATACAACATGGCATCACAACATAACTCTACAACTCAAGTATTTATTCATTAGGCTCCGAGGAGCGAGATATTACAAACATGGGTCTCATGACCCAACAATCATAGCATACAATTCAAGCACATGCGGAAGCTTAACATGTCTGAGTACACACATCTACAAATGGAAAAGGCTAAGGAGCCTGACTATCTACCAGATCCTGCCGAGGGCACAAGATCGTAGCTGAGGTATGAAGCTAAATGTCGAAGTCCACGTGGAACTACTAGCGAGACTTAAATCTCTCTATAGAACATAAATTAAGCAAACATGAGTACAAAGGTACTCAGCAAGACTTACATCAGAACTAGATACATATGCATCGGTATCAACAAGGGGGTGGTGGAGTTTAACTGCAGCAAGCCAGCTTTGACTTAGTGGCTAACCTGAACTACGGCTGCAAGCAACTCTTTTGAGGTGGCGCACACGAGTCCACATATTCACCATTCAATACACCACTATGGATCCGCTCCCGTCTCCCTACGAGAAGGCCATCCATAGCACTCACACTTATCTTGCGAGTTTTACAGTATCCACTTTCACTTGTCTATGAACTATTATAGGCAACCCAGAAGTTCTTTACCGCGGACACGACTATTCGAATAGATCATTTATAACCCTGCAGGGGTGTACTTCTTCATACACGCTCTCGCCACTTACCACCATGTACACGTCGTGTATCTCGGCAACCTTCAAGCGGAAGCCTGGCGAGGGAGTCGGACACGACCTGACGAACCACACGAGTCTCTAGTCCAGGTTTATCGCCTATTCGGGTTCCATCCGCGAGGAGATCCGGCCGGAGTTTCGCTCACAGCCCCAAACGATGTGTGCAGGGTTCCCAAGACACCAAATGGTTGCCCGGTACACCGTGCCATGGTGTATCTACCGCATCATAGCCCACCCCTAGGGTCAGCGCTATGCACGGCCGCCAACACATATCCTACAAACACCAGAAACTAGTTGCAACTCCTGGACAGAGGACAAGGGTAGTTAATAAGTCGAGAGGGTCCATTGGTTTCGGGCCCAATGCGTGGTAGTAGCTGGTCATGGATCACAAACACAGAACTCAGTTCCTAAGAACGGTTTCAATGAGACAACCCACCATGTACTCCTACATGGCCTCTCACCGCTACCTTTACCAAATCGTGTTCACACACTTAGCTCACACACAATAGGACATGTTCATCACTGTTCCAATTCATCCTCGATGAATCAGACCTGCCACAACTCTAAGCAATAGCAGGCATGACAAACAAGCATGAATGAGTAGGCACATCAGGGCTCAAACAACTCCTACTCATGCTAGTGGGTTTCATCTATTTACTGTGGCAATGACAGGTCATGCAGAGGATAGGGGTTCAACTACCGCATCAAGTAACAGTTGAATCATTGTTGTCTTGATGCGGTAAAAGAGAGCAGGAGCGAGAGAGTGGGATTGTATCAGAATGAACAAGGGGTTTTTGCTTGCCTGACACTTTTGAAGATAGAATAGTTCTCCATCAGTGTCATCGATCACATCATCGGAAGCACGTCTATCGAGAGGGGACAAATACCAGCGACAGAGAAGGAGAGCACAATCAATGCAATGCACAATATGATGCATGATCATGACATGTCAATATGCTGTGTTTTGAGCTAATGCAACTAGCAACATGTTAAATGGAGTTGGTTTGAACCCTAGGTTCAAATTCAAACTCCATATGTGAGGGTTTAAATGTCATTTATATGATTTGGCCTAAACAGCAGCCATAAGTTGTTCTAACATGCATGAAAATGCCTTAAATAGATTCCTTGAATTTTTCTGATAATTTTTCATATATAAATTATTTCATTTGGAGTTATAGATTAATTTCTATGATTTTTTGAAGTTTTAACTATTTTCTGGAATTTTCTGAATTATTTAAAATCCAGAAAATCATTTACTGCATCAGCATTGCGTCATTCTGACCTCAGCAGGTCAACAGGCACCGTCCAGGTCAAATCTGACGTGTGGGGTCCACACCTCAGTGACACAGTGTCATTTGTGTCGCTGACAGGTGGGCCCAGTCAACGGCCACATCAGCACGGTCAAAACTGACGCGTGGGGCCACTGTGGTTAGTTAATCCTAAGAAGTAACTAAACCAAGTTTAATTAGGCCGCGGGGCCCGGCTGTCAGTGTCACTAAGTACTAACTAACTGCGTCATTAACCCTAACTAATGTACCACGTCACCGGATTAACTTCGGCGATAACCGGAGCGCGGCGGCGTCGCTCATCCCGGCGATTCCAGCGATGGGAGAAGGCGGGGTTGGGCTCGTTGGAACGGCCGCAAAGCAGCGCGTCCAACGGTGGTGGTGGCAGGTGCTGGGGCGGCCGGAGACGACCGCGGCGAGCTCAAAGGCGCCGGCCGGAGTTCGGGTGACGACTGATTCGTCGCTGCGGTGTGCAAATCGACTGGTTCTTGATGCCTACGATACATACGTGTCAGGACCCCGATTCCAAGCCACATCGATCTAGCCGGTAACACCTCATATCACTTTGCGGCCTCATGCACGGTATCCCACGGGTGTCGCTTTACCATGGCCCGGGACCGTTTGCGCCTTTTGGCTCACGTATATGATAGTGTCGCTAGCATCCATATGACGGAGAACCCGGGCCGACATGGCTAGTCATGAACCCAAAGCGGCACAGACCTATGGAGACAGGCATACATGAATCACATCGAGCATGTCGGTCATCAGCGAGTGATTCCGGGCTGTAGCACTGGGCTAACAGGACTCCGGGGAACCTGGGCTGTAGTAGGCTAGGCAGGACTCCGGAAGTCACCGCGTGACATTTCCCCGAAGGGAAAGACATAGGAACGACGTGAAACACATGCCGGCCAGTCAAGTGTCCTGAGCAGTAGTGATGGGCTAGTAGGACTCCGGTGAACCGGGCTGTAGCGGACTACTATGGCTCGAGGAACACTAGACTACATTTCCCCATAAGAAAGGCTGCCAAGGATAAACAACTAGATTGTCGGATCCCACTCATACCAAGCATTTCAATCATACATACAATATGCTCGATATGAGTACATACAACTTGGCATCACAACAAAACTCTACAACTCAAGTACTTTATTTAAAGACTCCAGAGAGCCATACATAACATGTTCATACAGATAGGGGTCACATGACCCGACACTCAAGTCATACAATCATACAAGCACATGCGGAAGCAACTAGTCTGAGTACAGACACTAGAAAGAAAGAAGGCTTCTTGAAGCCTGTCTATCTACATAGGGCCCTCCATGGCCAGGATCACCACCTGGGTGGCTAGTCACTCGTCGATGTCAAGGTCTACGTAGAACCCATCGGAGGGGGCGTTGTTGTCGTCTGAAAACAGTAATTAGGCAAACATGAGTACAAAGGTACTCAGGAAGTCTTACAACAGAACCTCCTATACATGCTCATTCTCAAGAAGGTGGTGGGGTTATTGCAGCAAGACAGCTTTGACTCTTGGCTAAGCTATCCTACGGAACTCCACTAGTAAAATAGTTTTTGCACACGAGTCCACTACTCACCAACACAATACTCCACCGGGGATCCTTCCTCGTCATCCTACGAGAGGGCCATCCATGGTACTCACACTTATCTTGAGTCTTTTAGTAGTATCCATTAACTTGTCTATGAACTGTATAGGCAACCAAGTAGTCCTTTACTGCGGACGCGGCTATTCGAATAGTTTTATACCCTGCAGGGTTGTACTTCTTCATACACGCTTTCACCACTTACCGCCGTTTACACGGCATGTACTCGGCAACCTTCAAGTGGAAGCCCAGCGAGGGTGTCGGCCACGGCCTGCCTAAACACTTAAGTCTCTAGTCCAGGTTTATCACCTATCCAGGTTCCATCCACAGGGAGTCCGGCCGAGGTTTCCACATACGGCCCCGAACGATGTGAACAGGGTCCCGAGATGCCAAACGGGCGCCCGGCATACCCGGCGACGGTGTATCTATCGCAACATAGCCCACCCCTAGGGTCAGCACTACGCACGGCCGCCAACACATAACCTACAAACACCAGAAACTATTTGCAACTCCTGGACAGAGTACTAGGGTGATTAAGAAGCCGAGAGGGTCCATTGGTTTCGGACCCAATGTACGGTAGTAACTGCATCTTAAATCACACATACATATCTCAGTTCTTATGGACGGTCTCAATGAAACAACCCACCATGTACTCCTACATGGCCTCTCATCGATACCTTTACCAAAACATGTTCAACACATCCCTCATATTACCGACATAATCATATCACTCTAGCCCATCACCCAGATGAACCAGACCTGACACAACTCTAAGCATAGCAGGCATAGCAAGGTAGGAATCACATATATGGCTCAATCAACTCCTACACATGCTAGTGGGTTTCATCTAGTTACTGTGGCAATGACAGGTCATGCAAAGGATAAGGGTTCAACTACCGTAGCACACAGCAGTTTGAATCGCGTTATCTTAATGCAGTAAACAAGAGCAGAAGCGAGAACATGGGTTTGTATCGGAATTATCAATGGGTTGCTTGCCTGTTGTAGAGGTAGTAGGGTACTGCCCTTCAAACGGATACTCGGGGTTATCCTCGGAGGCAGAACCTACCACGAAAGACACATTGAACATAATCAACACATGGTAATATGCAACAATATGATGCATGCTATGACATGGCAATATGGAAGTGTCTTGGCCTAATGCAAGCTAAAATAGAAGGGAATGAACTCATTTGAATCAAAGATTCAAATATTAGCTCATTCAACATGGCCTTATTAGTGCATTACCTTATTCTGCTTAAACAGCAAGGTTAACTTGTTTTGTCATGCATGAAACCATTACAGATGGATAGCTTGTATTTTTCTGATCATTTTTCATATATAAATCTTTGCATTTGGAGCTATGGTTGATTTTCTATGATTTTTAGAAGTTTTGACTATTTTCTGGAATTTCCTATTTAAAAATAATTCCAGTAATTGAATTAATGCGTCAGCATGACATAGGTGTGACGTCAGCGGTTAACTGGGTCGGCCAGGTCAAACCTGACTGGTGGGCCCTCTCTGTCAGTGTCACAACCAGTTAACAGAATTAGATTAACACTAATTAGCTGTCAGTGGGGCCTAGGCCCACATGTCAGTGACTGAACTAATTAAACTTAGTTAAAACTAATCCTAAACTAATTAGCAGACCGGCCCCACCTGTCATAGACTCAGGGGGGGTCTACCTGGGCCCACACAGGGGTCAAACTGAGTCAAACTCGCCGGCGTTTAGCCGCCGGTGAGGCCAGACGCGGCGGAGGGCTGCGGGTTTCGTGCTCCGGCAACCAAAACGATGGCAGAGAGCATCTACGCATAGCTGGGAGCAAACCGCATCGAGTGGTGGCAGTGGGTGGAGCTAGGGTGGCCAGAAACGTCGCCGGCGATGACCTTGGCGGCCGTGGAGTTCGGGCGAGGCTGAAACCGAGGCTGCGGGGCACGGCGAGGCACGTGGAATGGTGCTATGGGCTCCTGGGAGCGCGTGGAAGACGAAGGCGTGCTCGGATTCGAGCTTACGCACCTGTGGCCACGGCGACGACATGGCCGGCGGAGCCGAGCTCTCGGCCTCGATAGCAGAGGGGGTTGGAGGACGCAGACGAGCGCGGGGAGAGGGGCGGAAGAAAGATGGGCTCACAACGGTCGCAGAACGCGTCTCAGCGGGCTCGGGGGAGGTCGGACATCGCCGGGGTGTTGCCGGCGATCTCGGCGGACCGAGGAAGAAGAAGGCATCAGGGAGGTGCTTGGAGGCGTCCGGCGTCGCGTGAGTCGACGAGCAGGTCGAGGACGGCAGTGCGGAGCTAATGGGCTTGTCGGAGGGGCGAGGGGGTGGCTCTGGTGACGACTACGGCGAACGGCGGCGAGGATCGCGCTCGTCCATCGCGGGAGAGGGCGAGGGAGACGAGGAGGGGAGTGAGGGAGGGAGAGAGGGGGACGTGGGGGTCGGCGTGGCACCCCTGGACGCCTCCAGGGCATCGGCAGAAGCAGGAGGTGGCCGGCGTGTGGCCGCGGGCGCAGGCCATGCGCTCCTCGTCCTCCTGGCAGGAGGAGGAGGACGACTGGCTTGGCTAGTCGTCTGGGCCGAGCCAGGTGGGCTGGGCCAGCACAGGTGAGGCCCAGGTGGGTTTCCCTCTCTCTCCTTTTCTTATTTGTTTCTGTTTTCTATTTTTTTCTGCAACTGTTGGGCTTTATTAACAATACTAAAACGTTTCCAAAAATCCTGAAAATAATTGTGGGCTCTATTTAGAATATTTCCAACAGCATACATTTATTTCTAGAATTACTTGAGCATTTAAATTATTTTATAGCATTTAAATGCCCAAAATCAAATACTTATGATTTAATTCAATGACCTTCTGTTGACCTAGAAAATTGTGCACCAATTTTGCCAGAGGTTCCAACCCAAGACAAAGAGAGTGAACTTTTTTAGGAGGGCATTTCAGGTTCATTGAAAATAATTTTAGTAAACCCTAGTTGTTTCCAGGGGGGTGTTGGGGGTTCTGTCATCCCCATTTCAAACTTAAAAGGAAATTAAACATGATGCACACTCTAATGCTTGAACTAGCTAGGGTGTGACAATACGCGTGCCCACAAACCCTTTGGACATGTTGACACGACCAAAAAGTCGCCGGAGCAACTCCGGCAATGAGCCCGGGCGGCGGCGGGATTTGGCCACGATGGGAGTCACAGCTAGAGGGCGAGAGGAGCAGCGGGGGTTAGGGAGGAAAGAGAGAGGAGCTCACGGCGGTTGCTACGGTGGCCTCGGCGAGCTCGGGGAGGGGATGATGAGGTCGTGCGGCCGCCGCCGATCTCGGGGCAGAGACGACGAAGATGGTGGGGTAGAGGGCGAGGCAGCGTGTCCGGTGTCGTGCGAGCTAACGGAGAGACGCGGGAGATGGAGGCGGAGCCCGTGGACTACTCGGAGAGGCGAGGGGAGCTCGGTGGCCACGGGGATAGTGGGCGGCGGCGACGATGGTGCTCGGGCGCGAGAGGGAGAGAGGACCAGAGGAGGGGAGAGGCACGGGAGAGAGCTCGAGGGGGTCGGGAAGGTTGCGTGGCGTCGCGGGGAGGGTCCAGAGCAACGAGGGGGCAACCAGGCAGGGTGGAGGTGGCCGCACTGCGGTGCGCGCGCGTCGGGCACGCGCCCGTCCTTCTGGCGGAGGAGGAAAACGACAGGGAAGGAGGCGGTGCTGGGCTGGGCCGGCCACTTGGGCCGCCAGGTGGACTGTAGAGGTAAGTCCAGGTAACTCTCTCTCTCTCTCTGTTTCTGTTTTTAATTTTGTTTTCTATTATTCTGTAGTCTTTAGGGATTTATTAAAAATACTTAGACACTTCCAAAAATCATGAAACTACTCATGATCACTGTTGGGAATATATCCTACAGCAAACATTTTAGTTCATGATTATTTGAGCATTTAAAATATTTAATAGCATTTAAATGACCAAATGCAAATAGAGTATGATTTAATCCAGAGCCCAAATATGTCATGCAAAAATGTGCATCACCTCTGGTTACTGTTTCCAGCTTTTTTCCAAGAATGATGAACATTTTTTAAAGCCATTTGGATTTACTGGAAATATTTTGGTTAAACCTAGTGAATTACTTTAATGCTAGGGTTTAGGCAATCCCCATTTCAAGTTTCTTTCAAAGTTAAAACATAATGCACACATGAAGTTACCCTAGTGCAATGCTAGAAGCTAGGGATGTGACGGTCTGCTTGTTTATCTTTCAGAGTGAGGAAGATATAAGTGTTGAACAAGCACAGTCTCATCATCTTGCTCAGCTGCTTGCACTGCAGCTCCCCAGCAGGGCTAACCTTTCTTGAACTCTATTGAAGTGCTATCGGTTTTGTATATTATTTTGTCGGTGTGTTTATTTGCACTAGTGGCAATCTTTGATGCCCAGTGTATGTAATCTGCTGTCTACTTGTGCTTTATTATCATAGTGGCGAACTTTGATGCCAAATGGATTTAATATGCCATAATTTCTTTATTTTATAGTATAGGTTTTTTCTTATTCACGATGCTGCAGTTATTTTACTGTATATATATCCTGTCTTCGCAGTAAACCGGCCAAACCGCAAAATTACCGTACGTAATTGGGCCGTCATGCAATCATGATGTAGGTTGGGCTTGAAACGTGCCGATCAGCTCACGGGCTAGCAGCAACCCGAAATGAACCCCGGTCCATGATTGTGCGAATCAAATCACGGGCTTTTAACAGGCCAAAAAATTGTCTCGGTCCTTGTTTGGCCCAATCAAATATCGGCTGCGAGCAGGCCAGATGCAAACCGGGCCGTAGTTAGGCCCAACTATATGACAGGCTTTTAATAGGCTGAAATTAATATAGGGCCGAAATGTTAAGTGGGCCTTTAGCAAGTGGGCCCAAAAGCATAGTGTCTAGCTGACGGGCCAAATCTGATATGGGCCATAATTAGGCCCAAAACCTCTTAAAGGGCCGGACCTGATCTGGGCCGTAATTTGGCCCAGAACATGGTAGGCTTTTAACGGGCCGGATCTCATAAGGGCCGCTATTAGGCCCGGAGCGTGGCAGGCCATTAATAGACCGTATGAAATATGGGCCGGCATTTGGCCCAAAACATGGCAGCCAGTTAACGGGCCGGCCTACTAGGGTCCTCAAAATCTTGTGGGCCTACAATTGGGCCGGCCCATTAATGTCGGCGAAATCTCATGGGCCTTTAGCTGGGCCGGCCCATTATGATCTGCAAGAATTTTGTGGGCCTTTACCTGGGCCGGCCTATTATGGCACACAAAAATCTTGTGGGCCTTTACCTGGGCCGGCCCATTATGGCCCGCGAAATCTTGTGGGCCTTTAGCTGGGCCAGCCCATTATGGTCCGCAAAATCTCGTGGGCCTTTAGCTAGGCCGGCCCATTATGGTCCGCAAAATCTTGTGGGCCTTTAGTTGGGCCGGCCCATTTAAACTTGTTGGGCCGTGCCACGTGTGGACGTATCATCGGCGCCTTCTGTCCAGTGAGTGGATGACATCTGTCCCGACGATGAGCTGACACGTGTTTCCTCTAGCCAATGATGATTTTACACGTGGAAAATCCCCATTGGTCGGGGCTGTTAATGGGTTATCGGATCCAAACCCCGACCCAATAGCTTAACGGCGTTCCGTTACGTTGGATGCCACGTGTCGGTCACCCTTGACGAAAGCACTTCTGTGACGCGCGATTTATCATCATGGAAGTGGACACTTCCGTGATGATAATTTTGGTAATGTCATGGAACACTTCTACGACAGCACAGGTATGACTATCTTGATTCTGTCATAAATTTGTCATGGATGTACATGCATGACAAAAAAGCGACCTACTGTGACAAACACGTATCATCACAGAAGTGTATTTTTTGTAGTGGTGGTGCCTTGGGGGAGGGGGCACGGCGCGGCAACGGAGTCCGAGCCGGACTCCTGTTCGGCTGCGGCGGCCCGGTCTCCCGCTAGGAGACGGCAGCGCGGGTAGGTGGGCTGACGCTGGGCTTCGGCCCAGCTAGGCCTTGGCGCGGTTTTTTTAATGATTCCGCCGAAGCAAAAAAATCATAGAAAATAAAATAAAATTCTAAAAATTCCAAAACAAATTTTCGCCGTCTAAATGAAATATTTAGAACGAGATGAACATTCTCTTGGCCCTAAAATGCAATTTTGAAAACATACAATTTTTCTAGTGCAAACAAAATTGCAATAAAATCCAAATAAAAGAAAAAATTGATTTTAATATTTTTCCTCCAATATTTCATTTAATTTGGAGAAGTCATATTATCTCCTCTCATATATTTTAATATGAAATATTTTTGGAGAGAAAAATAATTAAAACCAAAAGTCCTCGTTTCAATATTTGATAAAAATCAAATATGAAATCTGGGAAATCCCCAACTCTCTCCGAGGGTCCTTGAGTTGCTTAGGATTTCGAGGATCACGAGATGAAATGCAATAAAATATGATATGCAAGAATGATCTATGTATAAAATTCCAAATTGAAAATTTGGGATGTTACAAACCTACCCCCTTAAGATGAATCTCGCCCTCGAGATTTGGGTTGGCTAGAAAATAGGTGTGGGTGGTCCTTGCGAAGATCATCCTCTCGTTCCCATGTGGCTTCGTCCTCGGTATGGTGGCTCCACTGAACTTTGCAAAACTTAATGACCTTGTTGCGGGTGACTCGACTGGCAAACTCCAGAATCTTTACTGGCTTCTCCTCATAAGTCAAGTCATTGTCCAACTGAATCGCCTCCAAGGGTACGGTATCTCTTAGTGGTATGTCGGCCATCTCAGCATGGCACTTCTTCAACTGGGAAATGTGAAACACATTGTGATCTCCTGACAGTCCTTCCGGTAACTCCAACTTGTAGGAAACTTCTCCCATCCATTCCAAAACTCGATATGGCCCTACAAATCTCGGGGCTAACTTTCCCTTAACTCCAAAACTTTTCACTCCTTGCAAAGGTGATACTCGCAGATATGCTCGATCTCCAATTTCATAGGTTACCTCCTTGCGTTTCGAATCTGCATAACTCTTCTGTCTGGACTGAGCTATCTTCAGTCTATCCCGAATCAGTTAAACCTTCTCCTCAGACTCTTTGATCAAGTCTGGTCCAAAAACTATCGGTCTCCGACTTCATCCCACATCAATGGTGTTCTGCACCTTCATCCATACAGGGCTTCAAACGGTGCCATCTTCAAACTGGCTTGGTAACTGTTGTTGTATGAGAACTCTGCGTAAGGCAGATTGTCATCCCAACTAGATCCATAATCGAGCGCACAGGCTCTCAACATGTCCTCCAGAATCTGGTTGAGTCTCTCGGTCTGTCCATCCGTCTGCAGGTGGAATGTTGTACTAAACTCCAATCTGGTTCCCAAAGTCTGGTGCAGCTGATGCCAAAACATTGAAGTAAACTGTGTTCCTCTATCCGATACGATGGTCCTCGGAACTCCATGCATACATACGATCCTGGTCATATATATCTTGGCCCACTTTGCACTAGTATAAGTTGTTTTCACGGGGATAAAGTCTGCCACTTTGGTCAAACGGTCAACTACTACCCATATAGAATCATATCCTAATTTGGTCCTCGGTAATCCGGTGATAAAATCCATGCCAAGTTTATCCCACTTCCATTCGGGTATCAGCATAGGCTGTAACAATCCTGCTGCCTTTTGATGCTCTGTCTTCACTCTCTGACATACATCACATACGGCCACATACTCGGCGATATCCTTCTTCATCCCTGTCCACCAGAAACGTTCCTTCAAATCCAAATACATCTTGGTGTTTCCGGGGTGTATCGAGTATGGTGAGTCATGAGCCTCCTGAAGTATTAATTTCCTGATTTTTGTGTTATTGGGCACATAAACACGGACCTCAAACCATAACATGTCGTGCTCATCCTCACGAAAACCTTTGGCCTTACCTTCACTCATTTTCTCCTTTATCTCGGCAATCTCTTTGTCATCCTTCTGAGCTTCTCGAATCTTTTCCAACAATGTAGACTGCACCTCCATTGTTGCAACAAAACCTCTAGGAACAACCTCCAATCGAAGTTCCCGGAGATCCTCTGCTAACTCCTTCAGCAATCCCGTGCTTATTAGGGTATTAGCATAACTCTTCCGGCTCAAGGCATCTGCAACAACATTGGCCTTTCCTGGATGATAATGAAGCTTCATGTCATAATCCTTTATGAGCTCCAACCATCTTCTCTGCCTAAGGTTCAGCTCCTTCTGGGTGAAAATGTACTTCAAACTCTTATGATCCGTGTACACATCACAATGGTTTCCAATAAGGTAATGTCTCCAAGTCTTCAACGCATGCACT
>NC_057797.1:671932158-671932795 GCF_018294505.1 Triticum aestivum | reverse complement strand
AGGCGATTTTTATGAAAGTCTTCAAAACATGAAAGTTATGAAGACAAACAGTAGAGATATGCCTATCCCTATGCAGCGGAAGTTATATTACACTAGGCAAGCCATGGTCAAGTATTCAATAGAGTGAAAGCACAATGACAAATAGCTGCAGTGTAATAAGGATCAGGTAGGAAGAAGTTATGAAGCCAAACAAATCACACAGTTACGTTGTGAAGACAAAAGATAGAGCAAGCATGCAATGGCTTCACAATGAGTAACAATAAGTAAAAGGAAGTGAAGATGAAACCAGTGACTCATTGAAGACAATGATTTGTTGGACCAGTTCCAGTTGCTGTGACAACTGTATGTCTGGTTGGAGCGGCTAGGTATTTAAACCAAAGGACACACAGTCCCGGACACCCAGTCCTGAACACGCAGCTCAGGACACCCAGTCCTCACTGTATTCTCCTTGAGCTAAGGTCACACAGACCTCGCCCAATCACTCTGGTAAGTCTTCAAGGTAGACTCCCCCTTGAGCCGCCAGGCACCACCGGCCGAACCGCCTTCATCTTCAACCTGCACCCCCTTGAGCCGCCAGGCACCATCGGCCGAACCGCCGGCCCCCGCACCACCTCGCCGCCCCGAAACAACTCCCTAC